>NC_068987.1:36745761-36759447 GCF_001194135.2 Octopus bimaculoides
CGCACACACACACACACAAACACACACGCACACACACACACACAAACACACACACACACACACACACACATATATATATATATATATATATATATTAAACAAAATTAGATAACAAAGCCAAAGCTGTGAGGAGTTTCCGGGACATTTATAAGGAAAAAATATAGATATAGTCTTAAAGCTGTTTCTGGGATATTAGGGATATCTCTTCATCAGAAACGATGTGAGAAGGTTAAATAGAGGTAAATATTTGAGTTCGAAATAAAGAATTATTATGGAAAAGGAGATAGGGGGGAATATAGAGGGAAATAAGAGAATGAAAGTAGAAATAAAAATATAAAATATTATATAAAGATAAAAATATATCTTTATATATTCTGCATTTTTATTTCTACTTTCATTCTCTTATTTCCCGTTATATTCCCTATCTCCTCCTTTTCCATAATAATTATTTATTTTGAACTCAAATATTTACCTCTATTTAACCATCTCACATCATCTCTGATGAAGGGATATCCTTAATATCCCAGGAACAGCTATAATACTATATCTATATCTTTTTTCTTATAAGTGTCCTGAAAACTCCTCACAGCCTTGGCTTTGTTATCTAATTTTTTTTTAATACACACACACACACACACACACACACACACACACACACACAAACACACACACACACACAAACACACACATATATATATATATGCGTGTGTATGCGTATGTGCATTTATGTATAAAAGTAATCTGTGTTTATTATGTACATTGTCTGATATGTCTTACAGAACTTCTTATTTCCATTGCAAATGCATATATTACATATTTACTAACAATTTGCAATTATGTATTTTTGTGACTATGTCATGAGCTGTTGAATATTTGTCATTGTTAATTAGTAAAAGAATATGTACATGATATATAATTGATAATGTAGCAAAAACAAAAAAAATACATATAGAACATTTTTATTTAATATTTATATACTCTCTGTTGTTTTTAAGTTTTATATACTTGGGTGAGTGTGTGCGCATGCTTACTTTTGCGTGAGCGCACGCGCGCGCGTGTGTGTGTTTGTGTGAAATTCAATATTTATCTCAACGTGCAGCTTCTATAATGCTAAAGGATCTTAGTACAATTTTTATCTCTTAATGAAACTGCAGACTCATTCAGACAGCTAAATCGAAATTGAGAAAGCTATTCAATATACTTTACACATGTTGGCACTTCGTCGCTTACGACGTCGAGAGTTCCAGTTGATCCGATCAACGGAACAGCCTGCTCGTGAAATTAACGTGCAAGTGGCTGAGCACTCCACAGACATGTGTACCCTTAACGGAGTTCCCGGGGATATTCAGCGCGACACAGTGTGACAAGGCTGAGCCTTTGAATTACAGGCACAACAGAAACAGGAAGTAAGAGTGAGAGAAAGTTGTGGTGGAAGTGTACAGCAGGGTTCGCCACCATCCCCTGCCGGAGCATCGTGGAGCTTTAGGTGTTTTTGCTCAATAAACACTCACAACGCCCGGTCTGGGAATCAAAATTGCAATCCTATGACCGCGAGTCCGCTGCCCTAACCACTGGGCCATTGCGCCTCCATACTTTACACAGTATTCGCAGCAAAATACGAGGAAGCTAGCGCCGTAAGACTATTGAATAGTACCGGAAATGTTTGTATTTGGTTGTTCTCTGTCACCGGCAGTATTCTACACAATTTCAAGATTAGTACGGAGGATAAAAGAGACCAGTAATTCACTTTAAGGAACCCGTAGAATGTAAGACATAAAAAGAGTCCAGTGGGTTTTCAATTCAATATATGAAGGGCCACAAAAACGTTCGGCAGTAAATTTTATCTGACAGCTTAACCATTCTGACAAACCACCTCCCTCCTGGTAATGCAGATGAAAATTCACCAAATTAGACATGTACAAGGTACATCTAGAAGTACTCAAACATTTTCAAGAGATATATTCATAAATTTCAAAGTACAAAGCTCGAGACACCTTCAAAGTAGGATTTTCTGACATCAGTACACCTGTTGTAGCATTCCAGTCACTTTGTGAAGGCCCTATTGAGCTCCTCCAAAGTGAAGGTGTTCGAAAACCTGGTCACAACTTCCTTCATCTTCAAAACGACTGTCCCTGAAGTTCTCTGTCAGCTCGGGGAACAACCAAAATTACAGGGAGCAAGGTCAGGACTGAGGGTAAATGAATATTTTGATGTATATCTCTGTAAAGTAGCTGGTTACCACTGTGCACATTGGGAACAAACTTTGCACAAATTTTGTTTTTCAGATCTTTATGAATAATTCTGTGCACACCAACTACAGACTGTATGCATATTGTCTTTGTAAAAGCACCTCAATCTGCATCCAAACTATTGCAAAATTTCCCAACCAGTTCTGATGTTCTGACGTCCTTCTCCCTCCCACACCTCTCATCACCTCTCACCTTCCCTCTCCCTCCCTTGGACATCTTGTGCCAGTGAAACATTTAATTCATAAGCAGTATGGAGCATTTCATATGTTTCTTTAGCATGAGCTGCAAAGCAGTATTAGTAGGGTGTATCCAAATTGGTGTTACAGCCGTCTCCTTCAATCTGGAATAAAACAGTTGGCATGTCAGCTTATTAGATTTGTAGTAATGGTATACTAAGATAAGAATAATCTAGAACAGTCATAACTGCCTCTCCTAAAACGACTCAAAACTTCTGGAATGCACCTCATAATCATAAATTTTCGAAACCCTCCTCATCAGGTACTGGTGTTGATAATCTATATGGCATTGTAAGTGATGGTGATATTGAAGCAATTATGCTTATGCACGCCAAATGCAGCGAGGGTGAGTGTATGAATGATATTTTACTGTTAGCCTCGAAATTCACCTGGTGCGTTTGCTTTCACATCTTTGACATACACAGATTTTTAAAATTCACAATATTGACATCCCAGTAATTCATCATGATTGTTTTTCTTACTCATTATACATCCATTCATACGTACACACACATACACACACGCACACATACTTACACGCAAACACACGCGCACACACACGCGCACGCACACATATACAATCAGTTCACCTCTCCGCGCTTTGGCACACTTTGTTAAATTCAGCTTCCTCTTTCCCCATACTAACTACTGCACCTAGTCCTTTATTTCCAGAACATTGGCTCATTGGAAATTTTTCCTTCCTAATTTTTTTTTCTGCTGCTGTTAACCAGCAACAATTTAAATAGAACATTAACTGCATCAGTGACACTCTCCGGAGATGTGCAGCAGTCATGGCTCTAGTTCCACTTTCTCCACGCTTAGCAAGTAAACTAAAACGATTGAAAAACTGCAAATATATTAACTCGAAACCTATGCAATAGCACAACAGAATTCTTCAAAACCAACTCACATATCCACCACGTCGGTGATGAGAATTCATTCATCCAGTTTGTCACTAATGTATATGTGTATGTTCATGTGCGTGTGTGTGTGTTGGTGTATGCATGCAATTTTAAAAGAGCTGATAATGATGAACGTGAAGATGTTAAAAGTTTTTGTTTTTAAAGAAGGATAATTTCGTAAGTTATATTCAGAACAGTTTCTGTCCAGATAATTCTATATCAGTTCATGATTGGATGTCAAAAGAGCGGCTCAATCCATAATTGAATGATACAATTACACTTAGCAATGGTTTCTAGAAATGAATAATGGGATAATATGATACATGTTAAGTGATCATGGTCTCCTCGGAATGATAGAAAACTAGTTTTAGATATATTTAAAGAACAATTGTCAATCATTTCAGCCATTGGTAAGTATTAAGAGAAATTAAATAATTCATGGTCTCTCTAAAGTCTACTATTGTTTTTAGTAATTACAACCTTTGTATATATACGAGTCTCAGAACAGCCATTCAAACAGAAATGCAAGCACTACTAATATTTCAAAAGCGATCAAGTATACAGATGATATCAAAAGATTGCAAGATATCGTTGTTGTGATCAAGTATGGTAGCAATATGCAATTAGTATAATGCTAATTTGTTTTAAGCTCATAACTATCAAACCTCGAATGTAATACTGCTTAAACCAGCAACGTCAGGAAATATTGCATTTCTGAAGTGAGAATCTACGCGAGATCTAAGAATTTTAGTGAGTAACGACACAATTTTTCATGCAGCTGTTGCAAGAGTGTGCCGAAATGTAGCGTGAGAGAGCCTATGAAATCATATCTATGCTGCGGAAGATGTTTGTTGTATGCAATCGACTTATTTTCTCCCGTGAAATTGCTGGTCTTGTGCCAAACTTTGAAAACAGTATACGTGTGTGTAGAATATAGGATATGATTTAATGATCCTAAGACTTGGAAAATAAAACTACCATCAGTTTATAAGTAATATCTTTATGGAAGATATGAGTTCGAGGTTGTGTGAGTTGTAGAAGATCCTGTTTTTTTTTTTTCGAGTGATGCAAAATGGAATTCATTTGTCGTTCAGAGTTCTAATTTTTGACAAACTATCTTCACGCTCCATCGAAGAATCGTTTTGGTGAGACATCGAGGAAATAAATGCCTATTGCTCGATTTGCCGGGAATAGTAGTGAAATCACTTTGATATCACATCCTAACATCTTAAAAGATGGCTTTCGATCAACGATTCCAAGATACACTGTTCCTGAAAAGAAAGAAAAAACATTTTGACGGCTGGAATACCATTAATCCTATGACTTCTCGATCGACGTTTATCTGGGGTTAAACAAGAATAACAACTATCTTCAATGAGAGGTATACTGTTTAAACGTTTTAAAATCTATCACAAAGTTTCGTATGACTCCATACATTTTATTTTGCGTACAGATAATTCTTCACTCGATGTTGTTGAAAATGACTTTCCTGACAGCTTGGTTGGATTATTGGTGATGGTAATGATGGTAAGAAGAATCGTCTTGATGAGTAGTTCTGACGACGACGATGACAATGATTACAATGCTGATGATGAGGGGTAGAGGTGGCCTGTAGCATCATATATTTCTAATGATGGACGAATTCATTTTATATATATCAATAATACCGATGGGAATAATTGCATGGAACTTCCCAATAAAATACCGAAGGGCTGTAATAGGAAACAGGAATTAGGTGATAGATATAAAATTCCTTACCTATGATAGTGAACGTTTTCGAATCAACTAATTCATTGTCATCGAAGGATAAAAAGCAGCTGAATTGTTTAGAAACTGAACATGTATCAGATGAGAAGGTCAGGCAAGTTTGTACAGTTGTATTGTCGATGATTAAGTCTATCTGTATTCTGGCAGACCACCAACTACTTGTTTCACATGATGTGCGGTTACAAACTATTTTAAGTTCAGGTTCATCTTTAATCTTTGCTGCGGCGTATACTGTTAGCTTCGTAAATTCGGCTATATTATTCCCCTGACAAATTATTCTGTTCAGGTTGGCTCCATCTTGCATTAAATTTAAGGCTACAAGTAAACAAACCAAAATAAGTAAAGGAACATATATATACAAGGTTGTGTGTGCTAGCAGAGCTAGCTAGGTAGCTAACTTAACAAGCAGGCAGCTAGATGTAGTAAATAGATAGAGAGATTAGATGGAGATATAAAACCATAAAGAAAGTTATACTAAATACCTACAAAATAAATTCATGATTTTCTCACTTCGCTTTTCCCATTTAGACGGAAATTCCTTTCCAGAGTTACCCCAGTCCCTGTGTATAGGTGAAATCGTTGTCTTTTCTTTAATGACAAGTGAATTCGGACAAATTCTTGATACTTGAGATTATTTTTCCTTCTCATTTGGATTCGGTTTCAGTTGTCACTAAGCGTTTATTTTCTTCTCGAAGCGAAAATGATTTCAATAAATTAAAAAGCTTTCTTTTATGGCACTTAGTAGTCGTTTATTTGGGTTTTTTCTCCAAATCGATACCACTGACCATCCTGAGTGGTTTGTTTTCCGTTTTGCTTATCTATGTGTGTGTGTGTGTGTGTGCGACATTGCCTTTCATCCTTTCGGAGTCGATAAATTAAGTACCAGTTGCGTACTGGTATCGATCAAATTGATTAGCTCCCTCTCCCAAAAAATTTCGTGCCTTGTGCCTAGAGTAAAAAAGAATATTCTTAAAGCTAACGTTTACTTTTTTACTACTCGCTCAACTCCCTACTTATAATTTAATACCTGATTAAATTAAATGCAGTTAGCTTCATTAAAGAGAACTAGAATACCGCTATATTTTGGGATATTATATTGGAAAATGTATCGGTAAAATAACAAGTAACGATGAAATATATGTTGAGAAACAAGAAAATAACACAGATGTGAATTCTAAGCAGTAGATTTTCATCGTTTCCTAACTATATTTGTGACTATCGTTCTTAAATAAAAGACCCGGATCAAAGGAATTTAATTCTGTAAACCTCGACAAACTTATTGCTGTAGAAAAAAGTTGTAAAATTTTGATAATACTAACCTCTAACATCTCCTGAAACCACATATGTGCTATTTGTAGCAATCATTTGGGAGAATAATTCTTACATAGAATATATAAACTGAGATGAAATAGGAGCAGTAGAAAATATTATGGCAAAAAAGTGGTCAAATCGTAAAGAATATGATGCCCCGTAATGTTATTAAACCAACATAATCTCAGTTATTCCGAAAAGATCTAAATGAGAAAAATCTTATACTGAAAACTGCATGAAAATCAATGCAGCACAAAGAAACTCATGAAGTAAAACATAGTCACTTTTGACAATGACCCCCTAATAACGTTTGGCATTGATATCAACCGAGTTGAGTTAAATATTTTTTCATATTTCAAGTTTTATTTAATAGTAAAATCAAATTATATACGAAAAGTGTTAGCTCATCAAAATATATTCCGGCAGGAATAGATCAGCATTTCCAGCCCCTCAAGCCCCTCATGTTTACGCTTCCTCAAATTGGTATTATATGCGGGGCAATTGCGCGTCTTCGATTTACCAGCACCGGGTAGGAGGCTTTCAAAGTATCATATACTTGCTGCAGTTGTTGAGCATAAGGTTTAGCTTTTACAACATAAGCATAAACATCTGGGACAAGATCAAAGTGCAACACTCCATCGAAATTCCACTAGGCATTTTCACATGACCTTCTTTTCAAATGGCTCTTGTTTGAAATCAGGTTCTGAAGTTTGGTCGAAACTCAATCATTGATTTCTCATAGCATTACGAAAATAAAACCAGTTTGCATCCCTAGCTACTATGTAACGCCAACAGGTGGCATCTAGAGGATCTACCAGTATTTGTTTGCAAATGTTCACATGTCGTGGACCCTGCTCACGGTAAGTTCATGAAGACCTTCTCAATAGCCACTGTTTACAAGGTCGAGCTACGGAGATGTCGATTGATGGTGCTTTATGAAAGGTTTGCTTTCCTTGAAACATCTGAACCCGTTTTGTGCGATACGTACGTTGACAGTTCCTGTCCACATCATTAATTTCTTTTTCCGTTGCCCTTGCACTCATCCCTTTTTTTACTTGTAGCGTAAATGACTTTGATTGCAATTTACCCCACTGATTATCAAAGCTTTAAAATGAAAAGGATAAACGATTAATGCTTACATGTATAAATGAAAAGGAAGAATAAACAATTCAGCAGCGATTGCACAAATTGTATCAAATTAATGATATAACATGAAGATATAAGTTATCAAAAATCATCACTGAAAATTTGAAAAGACTTGGACTCGACCTAATATGGAAATAAACTTAAGTAAAAGTGCAGACAAGAAAGGTAGCGTTGATTTCGTTCCAAGTTTTAAGCGGCTTTTATCCTGTTGAAGTTTCGGTTTGCTTGTGCCTTTATAATTTTTGATTTACTTAGGAATTTTTGTTTTTCTAATGATGTTTCCGATTTTCCAATATTCTAAAACCAAATATATTTAGTAAACCATATTTAGATGGAGGATTTTAGATGAAAATCAGTATTTTAAATGCAAAGTTCAAGTACAAAAAATAGTGGTTTTAGATCTGAGTTTAGCTGTAAAGGATATCATCAATTTTCATTCACATTTAACAAAACAAAAAAGTCTTCGAGAATAACATTGCTCTTAAGTTTAGAGTACATTTGCCATTTTAATCTCATCAATTAGTAAATTCCACTTATAGTTTCCAAATTTTTTCTATGTTATTTTTATACCAAATTGTAAAAAAAATGATACAGTACAAATGACTAATAATCAAAAATATTAATATGACTACTTTGCACAAAGTTAAAATTGAGTCTGAGTCTGTTGATGAATAATTAATCAATTGTATTAAATATAGATACATTAAAGGAAGTGGGTATTAAAATTACATTCTGGCCGACTTCGTTATATAAAGACATTTTTCATTTTTATTTAAATATTTTTTAGAAGTGTTTCAATTTTAATATCAATGAAACAAAAAATTTCGAAATAGCTTTAATGATATTCAAAATTTTATAAAGATTGATCTTGGTTTAATTTAGTTTCTAAATATTGCTAACATCTCTTCCTTTTTTCCATCACTGTTATCCTGATTATCATGTCTGGATGCAACAAGGATAGCAGAAGTTTAGTCAAGGGAAATGTCAAGTGTTATTGCAAAGGTCTACTTGACACCTTCAAAGGCATCACCAATCTGAACATCTGATGCTTGGTTTTTCATGGTGGCATCAAGTATATTTCGGGTTGTATATTTGAAGTAGTTATCTCAAATGCTTCTCGGATATGTGAAAATGATCAGAGGCCTTTTGCTTCAAACTGGTTGACAAATAATTGCTGAACTGCTTCTTGACCGACATCAATCAGTCCATCTACTACCGAGTTATTGGTTTTTTTCCTGCATGGACTCAGTTTTTCAATGGCATTTTTATATAATATATTTTTGTCAAATTTGGATTTAAATAATATGCATTTTGGTAGTATTCGGAGTTTAAAGTAGGGAACGATTAAAGGAAAGACTCGGGTACTTTTGAGTAGCATGTTAGTAATGTAGTTAAATTTCAAGAGCCATTTTCTTTCACACATAACTCCGCCTCATGTCATTTTCTAACTGAGATCTTCCCCAATGTTCTATGCTGTCTGAGGAAAATAAAGTCAGTGTTGTGCACTGTAGAGAAGGTGTGATTTGTTGGTACAGGTAAATAGCGAACTGATTCGATAACAGAAAGTCATGGAACAACGGAATCGTTCTTCCATTGTTGTTTTGACGCGTCCGGGCACACTGCCAATAAAATTGTTAAGCTAACGAAACTTTCAAATGCAAAAGTTTATCGTGTATATAAACGATTTAAAGAAGGAAACGAACACCAGACTCGAAGGGAATACAAGCGCAATCCAAAGATTCCCGCTGGCCGCAAACGTTCGATTGGAACCAGCCCATCCACATCCATGAAAACTCTTGCAAAGAAACGCAATGTGTCCCTCTCCACAGTATCCAGATCTGTGAACAGAAACCTTGGCATGACTAGCTATGTTCAACGACGCCTTCACCTCCTAACGGCTAAGGTCAAAGCAATCAGAGCCGAGAAATTCCCAAATCTTCTCTCATTTATTAAGCATCAAGATGCAGGAAAAACTCTCGTATTTGTGGACATGAAGAGGTTCATTGTGGACGCTGAGGTGAATCGCAGAAATTCTCGAGTGATTGCATACAGCCCTCCTTGATGTCCCCACTGTGTTTGAGACTAAACATCCTGCCTCTGACGGTATTTGGAGCTTTGGCGAGTGATGGAAGTGTCACGGATCTACTCTTTATTGAGTCTGGCTTGAAGATCGGCACAAAAGAGTATCTGAACATCCTGAAGAACTTTCTGATATCTTGGATGGAGCAGAAATTTGGACTTAACAATTTGGTGCTTATACAGGATTCTACACCATGCCATGAATCAAAAGTAACATGGACTTTCCTTGATGAGAAGGTGCCATTTTTGAGGGCCATCATCTAGCCTAGATCCCAATCTTCTCGATTATTTTTATGGGCGCAGTTCAAGCAAGGACCAATGCTTCACCACATTCGAGTGTCAACGGTTTGAAGACCTGTATCGTGCGTGTGACAGGTAAAATCAAAAGGACGAAGTTTGCGGCAGCTGCAAAAATATTTCGTTCTTGTGTGGAGGCAGTAATTGCCTGTAAGGGCAGCCACAATGAGTGATAAAGAATTTTGTTCTAATAAATGTTACATTAAAATTTTATCTTTCTACTACCATTATTTTAGCATTTTTAACTAGTCTTCTGCATCTTAAAAATTGTCTCAATTTATCTGCAAGACCCTATATTGAGAAAAAGTCAATTCATGTCAATAAGGACAAACGGAAACTGTTTGATCTATGCCAAGAACAAGGTTAAAATTCCTCAAGAGCACGGCATACTTTGCTTCCTCCATTGGTAAGAAAAACATCGCCTACAACTAACAGAAGATATGGCAGGTAGTGATGTGCAGATCTGTCTAGTGTCCCCAGAATGATGCATACAAAGTTTTCAGCATCTGTGATAGTCTTAGAAATATAACGAAAGTATTGTCGTTCCATCTCATATCTTTCCACAGGGTCATGGAATCAATGTTTTTGGCAACGTGAGTTGCTGGAGACAATTGTTAAGCTGTGGATGGATGAAGTAGAAAGCCATATAGAAAGCCATACGTTCAACAAGATCTTCTCACAAAGCCCATGTAACCTAAGACTGGATGTAAGACAATTTTTACGATTACCATACTTGTGACCTCCAAACTCGCAAGATTCATATCCTATGGACTACTACATTTAGAGAGTTGCTGAAAGGGATACTAATTGATTTCTTCACTATACCATAACTTCACTGAAAAACCATCACTATCCAGGTGATGCCTGAAATGAATGAGGACTATTCAGTGCAGGAATGTCATCGAAACTGAAGGTGGATTCATGAAATAATGTTAAAAGAAAACTTATTGAGAACATATCTACAACTTTTATTTAAAAAACATACATTTAGTTTTTGCTATATTAGAGTTGTTTTTATGAAATTACCAAATATATTCTCAAATGTTTCTCGCATACTGTATATACGCCGGTTGCGAGCAGAGGTTAGGGTTAGGATTAAACCGTATTCAGTTAATCGAAATCAAGTGGGGAATCCGTTATGAGATAAGTGTTAGTTCGCCGTATAATTTGAGAATAAAAATTATTCCACAGATAACAATATCCAATTCATTTGACGTTTATCACAAATTTTCCAATGAACAAAAGATACGGGTTTGTTTCTCCAACAAGGAAATTCCATTATATTTATACAGAAGTTACTGTTTACCAACCTATTCTAAATTATAAATTTATATACATATGGAATTATCTATTCTTTAATCATGTATTATTAGAAATACAGCTACCTTGCAGTGTTAACCTTTATTAAAGCGACTTCCTTATACTCCTGTTAGTCATTTAGCCTGTTCCAAAATGGTCAAAATAAGTATAATGAAGAGGCTGCTAGTCAGGAAGATGAGACGACGAACATTCGAGTTAACTGGGTTCTGATTAGTTGGTATTGAATTTATGGTAAAATACCGATTAAGCAAAGTAGTGTACAAGGAGAGTCTATCACCGTCCACCTGTATGAATATTCATAACACATTAAAGTAAAACGAAAGCGTGAAATGCAGCTACTACCTTTTATGTTCTGTTTGGAACAATTAAGTTTCGAAATTAGTAGGGTCTTTCAAAACATTCCTGGTATTATATTGGCTAATTTTAACTCAGGTTACTTAAGTCGCAACGACTTAAGTAACCTGTTGTTATTCTTTCTTTGAACTCCAAAGCAGCTGGTTGTATTTCCAGTATATAACAATACAGTTTGCATTACATAACACTACCGATGTTATTTCTATTACATAACAATAATGGTTGCTTCTATTGCATAATGATACTGTTTTTTTCTATTATATAACAACATTGATGTTTACAATATATTGCAAAATATTGTTACTTCTGTTGTTTCTAGAACATAACAATGTTGTTATTTTTTTCTCATTCGTTATCCCTGGAAAGCAAATTTTTGGATGGATGACTGGAAATAGTTTCGATTCGGTATTTGGATACTGATGTTGTTGTAGATATTGTTATTGTAGTTCTTGTTTAGCTATCACAACTGCCCAGTTCGATTTGCCGAGTCGGGGGAATGGCATATAAAATAAAGGTGGGTTAATTGTGTCTACAGACACTCGTAATCTGGCTGAAATGTTTTTGATAATAAGTTAGTCCAGATAAGGATGTGATTTGAGTGATGCTAATCAACAATAACCACAACAATAATAATAGTTTACTTGTATCATACAGTAGTCAGTTCTATCTCGCCTTACTAACCTTACTACCCAACTTTTACCTAAGTTAACTAAGATATTGACGTTAGAGATGATGAGATAAACAGCTCACATTTACAGCTGCTAAACAAACTACTTTAATATAAAATCTGGACACTGAGGAAACTTATTATGATCTGCAATTGGCTACAATTTATGAATCTGCAAGAGGCTTCATAGAACAATTGAAAAAATTCCTGTGTAGAGAAGCATAGAGTAACTATTCTGGTCACATGTAAGTGAATGCAATATATCTACCATTTGCGTTTATTTAGAGGGAAGGGCGGTACCCAAAACCGTATATTTATTTAGAGTCTCAGAGACAGGCAGGTGAAAAAGAACAGGTTATCTGCAAAGAGAAAACATGGCCAGAGTCTCCGAGACGAGCAGAATGAATGGAAAAAACTATCTGCAAAGAGAAAACATGACCAGAATTTAGCAGAATGACCATCGTTAAAGGAACCAAAGGAAAAAGGCGCTCAAGCCGGGTGCACATTAGGTTTACCAAATTATTTATATAGGAATCTTTGTTGGAGGAGGTCACCTTCAAATTGTACAAAAATACTTATTGACAGATAGTTGTACCTCAATATATTACAGCATGTTTTCCACTGTCTCCTTAGGCAAGTTTCTTTTACTCTTCGCGCTTAATTAACTAATTCTACATTAGTACTGTTGTTTTCATAAACTGTATCGGCCGAACACATACACTATCACTGATACAGACGTGTCCCAGAGCATAATACGTCAATATACTTGTATGAAGCTTCAATCTTAATTACGAAATGATTAAATTAAAAATAGGGTTGTTGGTAATCAATTCGTGTTGTTCTATTAAATTTTATTTGAGTAGCTTCCACCGAACGCATTGCATTTTATTTATTTCTGTTTGAACAACTTTGAGGTTTAAGGTCTATATATGAAGGCGCTATCTCATATATGTGTGTGTTTATATGCGTATATATGTGTGTGTGCGTGTGTGCATATATATGTGTGTGTGTGTGTGCGTGTGCGTACACATTCTCACAGACTTACACAACTCACGTGTCACTGCCACAATATCTCCTCCACAAACATGCGAAACAATAAACACACAGTGCCATACGCGAATTACTAATGCATATGTCAGATAGATGCATACATTTATATTGCACACACACCTATACATACAACGGTCAACCTATACATACACATACACACACATGAATCTGGAGAATCTACAAGAATAGATGCAAGCGCTAATTTATAAAAACATGTGACATATTAATAAACATCTGTAAATGTACGATCATCCAGATATCTGAGTACTTTATTATTTTTTCTAATATATATATACATACATATATAT
>NC_068987.1:36760085-36762687 GCF_001194135.2 Octopus bimaculoides
ATATATATATATATATATATATATATATATATATATATATATAAACTCATGCTCAAAATATTCACACGGAAACATATACATGGATATATGTATGTACATGATTATGTGTATGTGTGTATGTGCATACACATTTTATCACTGACGGATAGTTTTGGTTCCATCAACTAAGTAGTTACACCAGTCAACCTAGTTCGATATAGTACTGTTCTAGTGGCGTGAGTTGCACTTTAGTGGAGATCATTCTTAGGCAGTGCAGAGCGTTCACTCTACCGACATCTATGTAGCAGAATATATTTCAGGTCGTCATGAAATATCATCAGCAATAGCGGAATATGGACGGTGGAAAGAATTTAACAGTGCTTTCTATGTGCTGCTTCTATGATTTCTGCAACAGATGAACTGCTTGCCTAACCAAACCTTGAAGAACACTTCATTTGTGAGTTATACAGAACTGGGTGACTTTGACAACATTTTTTCATATTAGATACGTTGGTGTTGACTAATACAGGTTGAAGAGCATGGGCAACCACGCTGCTTTAGAGTACATTCTGAAAGCGCTTGTCCATTAATACATGATATAGATAACCAAGTCTAAGGTAGATCTGACTCTATGGAAATCACACTGCTGGTCAGTAAGAACGGAAAGAAATTTAACGTGACATAGTATATTTTCCATTACCTTCATAGCTGTTGAGGATAAGGAGAGGAATGTAGTTATCGGGTTTCGGTTGATTGTCATAATTGGCAATTATACCGAGATGTATTTCATTGAGTTATATGATTTAAGTGGGACATGCACTTAGCAGATGTGTACAAGCAATGGAGAAATAGACTAATTATAGAGAACTAGTTGGAAGGAATGTTGGTTTAGTGGATCGTGTTAATGTGGAAACAAAACACACATTAATGAGGTAAATTTATTTGTGGGAGTGCACGTTACAGTCACCAAGACTGGGGAATGACGTTTTGATGTAATTTGTAATTTTGGATGGTAAAAATACTGCCTTGTGTTATTTACGTGTACTTTTTGTGCGACAATCTAGATGACCAAGGCATGGATTTTAAGAGTCCAGTTGAGAGGCAGGTGGACGTAAAGCATCTAGTGGTTTAGAATTTTTCTATTTTATAAAGTATGCGTAAATAAATACTGTTTAGGAGACTGGGAGAGGTTACATGTGAAGTACATTTAGAACAAGAAATAGAACTGGCAGAACACTAACCATTTAACTCTCTCAACGTACCGTATATACATAGTCTGTCTATTTGTTGCACATTTACACATAGAACTGATAATGCAGTTTGGGCTACTGCTTTTGAACAGAAAAAAATCACTTAATCAACGTTTATAGCTCTCAAGTGTGGTTACCCAAACGATCTATTTAAAACAGGCTAAACGAATCGTATAGATCGTCACCATAAAGCGGCTGGAATCTTTTCAAGATATCCACCTCCGATAGCGAATTTTGGACATTATATCTGATCGCTTATGACATATTGCAGAGGGCTTCAGTGTCGGGAATTTCTTTCATTGCGAATATCTACAGTTACGTTACTATTTAAAATATAAAGTAGTATGTTAAAGAATTAGATTTTCACCAAAGCGCTCGTTTCTCGCCGTTGAGTTTTTTAACTTATTGTGACAGAGATATCGAATTTTCAATTTCTCGATCAAACTAATAAGATGTGGATGAAAACGACTTTTGAAAATGCTCACCATTTGTCTCGCATAATTTCTTTCAGTGCCGAGTATTATTGTTTCTCAGAATAGGACTTTCTTGGAGGAGGGGGATTTCCTAAGCAAACATTTGGGTAGATTTCGACAGGTACTTGCTAGCTGTTGGTGTATAGACTATATTAAGTGTGATTGCTGTAGAAGTATCAGATCTGGGAGGTGTAATAAAATAGTTAAATAAGTAGTTGAATTGCTAACATTTATGCTAAGGTAGCAAATATCTTATTAGAGCCAAGGAATTACTTGTATGGTTGTATGGAAGATTAAACCAAGTTACATTCCTTTGTCTGTTTTACATGGCTGTGGGGTTGCTGGAGACTTTTCTAAATAAACTACATTATCGCCGAGGCTTTCTTAGTAATTGCGATGATACAGCAGAGACTCTTCTATTCCAACCACAAGGTTCCTAATTATAGCCATTGAGTGGTTGGAAGTTTTATGGAATGTTCACTTTCGGCGTCTTTTGGTGATAGACTATTCTTATTTTTAAGCTAGTGTTTTGTTTTTTTTTTGCAAAGGTAACTCTCATTGTATGAAAGTTATCAGTTATATTCAAATCAAAATATATAGATATCTATTTTAGAAGCTTTCCAAATCTGTCTTTAATGTAATAATTCATACTGAAAGAGATAATCGCCCCATTGTATGCAGAATTATTGGTGCTGCAGTTTAGTAGCACTGCAAGTGACGAATGAAATACTGAGCATCAGACACCTCAGTTCTACCACAGCTCACTATAGCCCTACAACAGTTCTATCACAGCTCTACATTATCTCTACTACAGCTTTATATATATATATGTGTGTGTGTGTGTGTGTGTGTGTGTGTGTGTGTGTGTGTGTGTGTGTGTGTGTGTGTGTGTGTGTGTGT
>NC_068987.1:36763073-36763678 GCF_001194135.2 Octopus bimaculoides
ATATATATATATATATATAAGTTTCTGAGTTCTGTAAAGAGATAGACACGTATAAACTAATACAGAAGTATCGAGAAAAGAGTGAAGATAAGTAACATACATATAGAGACATAGACACAGACGCACACATATGCCCATATCAAATAACCATGGACAAATACACACAAATATATGTATATGTGTGTCCTAACTATATGTATAATAGAGAGTGGCTATTAGGTTCGGAACGTTTCGTCAATATTTTCCTCCAAAGAAATTTAATTACAAACCAAGCCACTTTATAATGAGATAGTTTTGCCGTTCGTGCTATTTGTTATGGAGAAGGACAATATTTCTCTGTAAACAGTTCAATAGTTTGTTTTGTTTTGTCTTGTGATTTTGTCATTTTTTGTTTTTTGTTTTTTCATTTCTCGTTCAATATATATTTTTTTAACCCTTTTTAATAGCTAACAGTATCACGTTCTATATATAAATGTCTGATTAGCAACGTTATTTCACGCAAAAACACACAGAGACTTACAAATATACAGAAACGTATATAAACACTTATATTTATCGATATGTGTGTGTTTGTGCATCTCCGAATATATGTGTGTATCCATTTA
>NC_068987.1:36763688-36764481 GCF_001194135.2 Octopus bimaculoides
ATATATATATATATATATATATATATATATATATATAAGCATATATTTTATATAAAATTGGATGTATTAAAATTGCAAGCATTTATATATTGTGTGTGTATATGTGGTTATGTGTGTATATATGTTACGTATGTTTGTGCATGTTTAATTAATATGTATGTTCGTATGTCTGTCTACAAGTTTTTAATTGTGTATGAATACTGATGGCTTTATCGCGCGTCAACTTCAGGTGTATGATTACCAACTAAAATATAATATTATGCTGATATGTGATCATAAACATATATAGACACACTATGGTGGGGAGAGGCCTTGAGTAAGATAGATAGTGAGAGAAAGAAAATTATTAATAGTCGGAAGAAAATTGAATAAAAAAAGAGAGCTTGAGAGAGGAATACAGAATATGATACAGAGTGTATATCAGATTGTCATAAGAGATGAGTTCAAAATTTTAAATGATTCATAGATGGATTGGTAGATAGGAAACAAAGGTATGCGTATGGAAATGTTAATGTTTTTAATGTGTTTAAGCATATTTGGAAATACAATCACGTGTTTTTTTATATTTCGGAGTTACAATTATTTACCAAAAGACAATGACCACATTAAAATTGTACAATTGACATTCTTCATGAAGATTTGTGCATTCACAGTTGGTGAAGATCCCTTACGTTGTTGTTGGTTGTTGTTTTTTAAGCTTAGATAATGCTTAAATATCGGTGTGTAGTTTTGGGTGGTTCTGTGGCATATACGTGTATGTGTGTGTATGCGTCAGTATTTATATATGTATATA
>NC_068987.1:36764564-36767427 GCF_001194135.2 Octopus bimaculoides
TATATATATATATATATATATATAGAGAGAGAGAGAGAGAGAGAGAGAGAGAGATGGAGTTTGAAGTGATGTAAATATATTGTATATTTAGAATAAAAAGGTAGTCAGAATGCTGGATGATTATATGTATTTTTCATTTGCATTATATTTACATTTTTAGCGCTTTCTTCCGTTATCGGTTTTTGTATTGGTATGGTCACACTTGTTTGTTTAGTACGTAATGGCCTTTTAAAGTGGGGAAGGAAAAAGAATTTTTGTATTTGAATTGGTCAAGGCTTTAACTGAAAAACCACATATTGTTTTCGACTTTCTTCAGTAAAAATTATAATTACATTTCCAGGTCTATAGATAGATAGATAGATAGATAGATAGATAGATAGATAGATAGATAGATAGATAGATAGATAGATAGATAGATAGATATGCATACTTTTATTTCTGAATGTATATAGATGTGTGTGTGTGTGTGTGTGTGTGTGTGTGTATGTTTGTATATATGTATGCATGTATGTATGCATGTATGTGCGTGTGTGTGTGTGTGTGTGTTTGCGTGCGTGCGTGCGTGCGTGTGTGCGTGCGTGCGTGCGTGTACGTATGTGTATGATGAGAAAATTATTTACCTACTTGGTGAAACATCAGTTGTGGTAAGAACCGGCTCCGTTGTCGTTAATGAAATATCCGTCATCGACTGCGATTGAACCAGTGTGTGTTCTGTATATATGTTTTCGGTAACAGGAGTGGTCTGTGGTTTCAGGCTTCCAGAAGTAATTATAGGTGTTGAGTTATAGGCTTCCGTGTTGATTGTATCAGAGGTAACAAAATTTAAAGTTGAACCTGAAGCCAGGTATGATATTGTATTAGATACTGTGGATACTTCTTTGACGTTATCATATGTTGTACTGACAATATCAGGTGTTGTTACCAGTGTATAAGGTGGAGTGTCTTTCGGTGTAACAATAATGTATGTAGTAGAATCTGTTGTTTCTGTAGAAAGTGATACATCTTGTGTAGTATTGTGTTTCGTATAATCATGAGTTTGTGACATTGTGATTTGTGTCGAGTCAGTGATATCTCCAGATGCCGTAAAATCTGGAGTAATGTTGCTCACATCTGGTGTGATGTTGCTAGTATCTCTTACGTCGCTATGCGATGTCAAATCATGTATAATACTTTGAGTGTTATAGTTAATATCAAGTGTTGTGATATCTCTCTCTTTCATATCAACCGTCGTAATATCTTCGATATTAGTTATAGAATTCACCGTTGGTCGTGAGGTATCGTACATGGTTAAACGTTCATCAGGTGTTGTAAGGTCGGAAGTGAACATTATGTCAGCTTGGCTGGTTGTTTCTGGTTTATTCTTGTCAGTAGGAAGCAGAAAATCAGCCGTTTGGACTGTTGTGGGCGAAACTGGAATTTCTTCAGTATTAGTTACATCAAAATTTGTGAGATCGTTCGTGGTAAATATCGATCCTGGTGTAAATAATTCATCATCAAGTGTCTGCATACTGGTTACTGAGGTTTCTGTAATGTCCTTATAATCTGTGTTGAAAGTTGATGGTTTATTGATAATGTCAGGTGAAAATTTTTCTGTCATTTCTGTAAAGGCTATCGTTGAAATCTCTGAATTTTTAACATTTTTATTTGTATCAGTGAGATAATCTTCAGTTTTGTAATTTTCAGATGTCAACGGCTTAGTTATTATCATGTTATTTAATTCAGTTATTTCCGTCGACCTAGAAAAATCTTGAGCAAGACTACTGTCTGTTAAAGATGTCCAGCCTGACACGAACAGCGGCGAGTTTTCTCTCACTGTACTCACATCAATGTCATCATCCCCAGCAAGTTCAGAACCAAAGTATGATATTGTCACAAGTGTGAACATGGAATTATCAGATACCATGTCGTTATTATTGTTCGTGTTGTAAATGTTATTGGTACTAGTTTCTGAAATTCCATCATATTCTGGGTTTTGCGATAGTTCGGCTACGTTTGTCTGTCTTTCAGAAGAAATCAATGGAGTGACGTCAGCAATATCCCTTGTGTTTGTAAACGATGTCAAATTTTGTGCTGTGTTTTGTGACGAATAATCAATGCCAGTTGTTGTGATGCTCATTATCAGTGACGTATTTCCAGATGTAGTTACATCGACGACTTCTGATGTTGTGCTTTCATACAAAACAGACAGAAGAGTGTTGTCGTTTTCAGTAACAATATTTGATGGAGTATAACTATCTGTAGAAAAAACCTCATTTGATTGAGTAACATTTGATACCGGTAGTGAAACTCCTGAATGAATTTCTTCATGTGATGTTAATTTACTTGTGAATGAATGATCTGAAAATGAGAGCGTATTCCCATTAATATCATTCGTAGTTATATCATTATTTGTCATCTCATTTACTCCCGGGGTTACCATTTTAAGAGAACTTTTCTCAACGGTCGATTGTTGAATATTATCCAGTGTAGATAATTGCATGACTTTAGTATTAATCAATGTCTGTGTTACTTTGTATATGGGCTGAACTTGCGTTGATGTGCCTCCATCTAGCTGACCCTGTGATGTCAGTTTGGCAACAGTTGAAGATTTCGTTTCTAGGAACTGGGAACTTGGACTATCTGATGGATTAGCAGTCTCTGAAAGAAGACAAAAAAATTACATATACACATATACAGGTGCATACATACATACAGACAGACAGACAGACAGACAAACAGATAGATAGATAAATAGATAGATAGATAGATAGATAGAGACATACATATAGATATGTGCATATATGCATGAATGTGTATATTTGTGTATGTGAGTGTGTGGTGTGTGTGTGTGTGTGCGTGTGTGTGTGTGTGTGTGTGTGTTTTC
>NC_068987.1:36767453-36775092 GCF_001194135.2 Octopus bimaculoides
GGGGGGGGGGGACGTGCATACGGAAATGAATTTTAATTAATAGTCATTTTCTTATAAACAACATTAAACTGCATAGGCATTTGTAAGTGGTATCAATGGTAGAGCAGCAGTCATGCTCAATTATGTTTCCGCAAATTCTGAGACGCTATTACTTTTGTTAGTACTGCTGAGGGTGGTGATGAGGGTGGTGGTGATTATGGTGCTGATCAGGCTGAGATAGTTGATGCTCATGCTGATTTTTTGCTAACTCTGTATAATCTTTGTATCAGAAAATAATAATGGGAGACCCTCAGCTTACTCAAGAAATGAAGAGGCATGCTGCTGTTTTGGTTATAAAGGCTGAGCTAGCGATTTAGAAATATCTCGATTTTTAAAAGTTGCCAGATCTTTCGTCTACAAAGTTTGTAAGGAGTAAGAGACTGAAGATGGAAACGTATCACCAGGATCAAAGCATAAAAAGCATTCTAAACGCTTAGAAATCATCGGAACACTTGAATTTAGTCAGCAAGTTCAACAGACTATTGATTACAATCCCAGAAAGTCCATGAAGTCAAATGCATGTGTCAAAAGGAACAGTTAGAAATGTTGTCCACGAAGACATCATATATAAGTCTTATGTAATTAGAAAAGGTCAATTTGTCAGAAAAAAATCAAAAGAAAATCACTAAATCAGATCTAAAAGGTTCTTAAACAAACTGAAAAATCCAGCAGAAGATTTGATTTGGTTTTTCTCAAGCGAGAAAAACTTCGACAAAGATCAAAAATTAACGGAAGAAATGGCAGATGTGCAGACCCTTCTGATGATCAAAAATTTCCTGATGTTACAAAATTTCATCCAACTATCATGGTTTTAGGGGTTGGTACTTTCACAACGTTTCTGCCAGCTCGCAGCCTAGAGCTTCTCCAGGTATTGCAAAATCTATGATCTTGGTTACTGTTTTGTTTTGTTTTTTCCTTTTCTATCACAACAATATCTACTCTCCGAGCCTTGATTAGGGAGTCACATTGGATTGTAAAATCCCATAGTATCTTATATTATTTGTTCTCGGTGACTCCTGTTTCATGTTCGTACCATTTCCGTGCTCTGTTCAGACCGTACTTTTCAATTAGCCCCCAGTTTACGAACTTAGCCACGTTATCGTGCCTACATTCGTAGTGCTTTTGGGCCAGCTTGCTGCACTCACTTACAATATGTGAGATTGTTTGGTTTCAGCAGCAACACAACCTATAAAGGGACAATTCAATGCTCATACCTATTTGGAACTTGGTATAATTAGTTATCAGAGCTTGTCCTTAGGCGCTGCATATCTATGTCTCAGTGTATCCTTTCAGATCATTGTTTCTTAACCATCTCCAAGTGTTGATTTTGTCTTTTCCATCGATTTCTCTGAGGTATTTTCCATACAGTAGTTTCATTTTCCAGTTATTTATTTTTTTCTTCTTCATCTTGTTTCTTAAATGTTTGTGGGAGGCATCACATTTTCGGTAAGTATTGTATCTAAGGGCAGCAAGCAAGGATTCACTCTGCTGTTTGATGTACCATCCCAGACTGTTCTTCTCGTTGACAACACAGACCTTGCATCTTATGAGACCTCTTCCTCCCCTGTTTCTTGGCACATTCAGTCTGTCAGTATCACTTTTAGAGGTGTAATTCCTTGTTAATTATCATCACTTTTCTAGTTTTCCTGTCCATTTCCTTAAGCTCGTTCTTTATCCACCTAATAACACCAGCACCGTATCGTATTAAAGAAACAGCCCATGTGTCGTTGCCCTGATTTTGTTTTTTCCATAATTAACCTGGTTCTTCTGTGATATTCTCGCCTAAAGCTCTCTTTCATTTCACTTTCCTTGATTTTGTCGTATTCTAAAATCCCCAGATATTTATATCCATTAGTCTCAATATCCTTCACTTTCTCGCCGTTGGGTAGCTCTATACCATCTGAGGACACTCCTTTACCACTTTGTATTATAAGCATACCACACTTTTTAGTCCCAAATTCCATTTCGATATCCATACTGAATATTTGCACTGTTGAAACTAGGCCATTTATTTCACGTTCGGTCTTTCCCCCAAAGATCTTTAAGTCATCCATATATAACAGATGATCTAATTTTCCTCCACTTTTCAAGGTGTACTCCGACGTCACTTTCCGTAGTATCTTTCTTAGGGTTATCACACAAATCACAGCAATCTCCTTGAAATATATTATTATGATTATTATTATTATTATTATCATTATTATTATTATTATTATTATTATTATTATTATTATTATTATTATTATTATTATTATTATTATCTTAAGGTGGTGAACTGACAGAATCATTAGTACGCCGGGCAAATGCTTAGCGGCACTTCGTCCATTTTCACGTTCTGAGTTCAAATTCCGCTGAGGTCAGCTTTACCTGTCATCCTTTCGGGGTCAATAACTTATGTACCAGTGAAGCATTGGGGTCGATGTAATTGACTAGTCCCCTCCCACCAAATTACAGACCTTATGCCTTTAGTACGAATGACTATTATGATGATGATGACATGTCGACTGTGATTTGTCACAGGATTTAGTTTGTGTACGTATGTCCCATGATTTCAATAGAGTGTTGCACATGTAGTTGTGTTTGTATTAGGGCCTGTGCGCACTGATGTGCAAGTTTGTGTGGATTTATGCATGTGCGTCTGATTAGAAATACCAGTTTGTTGTTTTAACTTTAGTGAACGTTTTAGAACTATTTCAAACACAAATAACTCTATTTTCATCAGAAACAAGAAGAAGAAGAAGAAGAAGAAGAAGAAGAAGAAGAAGAAGAAGAAGAAGAAGAAGAAGAAGAAGAAGAAGAAGAAGAAGAAGAAGAAGAAGAAGAAGAAGAAGAAGAAGAAGAAGAAGAAGAAGAAGAAGAAACAGTTACATTTTACGATATTTACTTTTTAACAAATATTCTCTTCTATTGTTTAATCAGTGTCACACGTGAATAATGAAAAAATACATCTTAAAAGTATAAACCACGCAACCACAGGATTCAGAATGACATTATCAACAGGAACAATGGCAACAGTTGCAGTAGTAGTGGCAGTAGCAGCAGCAGTGACAGACCTGTTAACAAAATGGTGACAAAAATGGCGATTCTATTGATATTTGTTCTAACAAAGTAATTGTATTTTCTACAAAGATATTGGAACCTATAAAATAAGTATCGATTTGTTGATCCCAGATAATCGATTTACTTTCCAAATTTGAACTAATACTCCTTCTCCTTTCACAAGTATTTTTACTATTATTATAAATTTTGTTCTTGATGTTCTCAGTGCACTTTTATTTTTGTTACTGAAACTAGTAGAAAAATTGGAATGATATGGGAAGCTGATTATTATTTTAGTTGAATTCTCTGCAAGTAAGGCACAGGTGGCTCTGGTGAGCTGTAAACTTGATGTTACTGTCATTTGGGCATTGTTGACTAGGTTCATTTTCTACAGTGTATAAATGATGTAGCGCTCATGGTAACGTTGAAGACAAGAGCGTTTGAGCTTTTCGAAGGGAATCAAGTCGTGTCATTCCCTTTATTGTATGGTTTTGCCTTTTGTAATTAGTCTCCGACTTCCTTCAATTTTCTTAATATTTTGTTTAATATAGAGCGACCAGGATAGGCAACAATATTTTATACATGAGAACGTCCGTCGCTACGTTCTGGGTTCCAATTCCGCCGAGGCCGACTTTGCCTTTCATCATTTCGGGGTTGATCAAATAAGTACCAGTTGAGGGCTGAGGTTGATGTAATTGACTGGTCCTCTCCCCGAATTTTGCTGGCCTTATGCCAAAATTTGAAGCCACTATTTCTCCCATAAAGATAGGATATCTTTAATGGAAAACTCTAAAGCCCGAAGAGTACATCTGATGTGTTATGTCGATTTTCTTATTGATGTGGGTGCAACAGCTTAGAATATTTTCGATATTTACGTGCAAAGTATCTGATATTATTTGATGTCATGAGATATTCTCCGGAAATGAAATGATGAGGATGCTTAATCACTTTCTGTCTTCCAAAGTGGATGAGCTCCCTTTTCTCCTCGTTTAGTGGCATATTTTGTTTTTCCTACTTGAATTACAGTGCATAGATTAGATAGATGTCTTGTTTGGTCAATTATTCCAATGATAACTTATCAAACGTTTAGTCACTCCAGAGCGAAGAAAATTCACCACCACCCCAAAGAAAGTCAATTCCAATAATTTTGTATGTGTTTCATGGCATTTGTAATGTTGTTACTAAAAGTAGTGAAGAAAAGTAGGTCCTACACTTTACCAAGTGAAATACCAAAGATGTTGTTTTCTGTTTAACAAGAGTTATTTAATTCACAGCAGGTTTCTTTCCACTGACATCAATACTGGATGGTTTTTAAACGGAATAGTGTAGATGACATTTGCTGGCCTTCTAAGAAAATATTTAAAGTATCACCAAAATGATATAAAATCAAGCTGTCTCTAGTATCACGAAAGACATACTGAGATTTAGGAGATTTTACTCTTCAGGAAACCAGTTATTCTTTTATCTCACCATCCACTCAAGTGCATTAATAATATGAGACGTTAATGAGATCGGATGGTAATGTATAGCAAGCTACTGACATCTCATTTAGAATACTACAATGACAGACAGGGAAAATAAAGCTTCACGTATATATCTTGTGTCCGCTATTTCTTTCAGGGGTTAGCTACAGTGGATACAGGTTGATGTCGGAACCTCAAAGTTATCAGAACCCAATGATGAGATGAATCTTATTACATTTATTGCCACCGTGATAACCTGAACACCTACCGCTATGACAGGTATGACACACTAGAGATTTATTTCATTTATACCACTTACATTTAACGATATTAGGATCATTTAACACGGATACAGTATTACTTATGCAGAATCTCACCCTTTTCTTTAGTTTCGGTGGGAGAATGTTATTTTCAGAGGATCAATGGATGAGCGAAGGTGCCAATCGTTTTGACAAATGAACTGAACATTTTCGAATTGTGTTTATTTTTCTGGTGATCTCATTTCCTTTTGATTTGAACATTGTTGATGCTGTCGAAAAAGAGTTCTGCTGATGGCGGTATTTTAGCTATTTTTCCTTTAAATCTTTGTATTGTCCAAACGAGAGCGTTTCTCACTTGCTCTTAAAACATGTGCCTATATTTGCTCACGAAAGGTGAACTGGTTGAATGTATACAGTATCATCTGCCGAGACGTTTATATATCAAGGTGAATGAGAAAAACCAGCCTAAACAAGCGATTAGTATTGTATAATGTCTTCCCAGTACTGATCTATATTACTAAATGAGTGCACTGGTATGAATATTGTTCAGTAAATTTTCTGTAGCCTAGGCTCGAACTAACTACGCCTGGCGAGGAAAGTTCAGTCGACGGATTATCTATACCTTCTGAGAGAAGTTCGGTCGACGGAAACTTGATAAAAACCCGACTGGTGAACTGTATCTCTAATTCAAAAGACATCACCTTGTCACACTCTATCTCACTCTGATTTTGCTGGAGGATTACATTCAGGACACTGATACATTTATTCGGGAACAAATAATCCAGTTAATCCAACAACAAAACCCTCATCCTCGGACAACAGTGTTGGCAATCTTTTTATTTATCCATATTTATTTATATGTTTATTTATTTATTTATTTATTGTAAAAATTCACATATGGATAGAAAGATCCTGTGGAGAATGCACTGTTTTTATTAACTTTAATTTCTATCTTTTTACCAATATTCATCGTGGTCCAAAATCCGACCATTTATAGATTTCTGGAATCTCATAATAACACGACTTTTCTATAGCACTAATCTCGCCATTATATTGCTTACAGTATCTTTAAAATATCCACATAAAATACAAAATTACAAGATAACATGAAATAAAATTACAAGACCCACTATTTCTAAATGTGTGTTGCTATTATATTAATCATATACAGTACGAATATTCATGCGTTTAAATGGGTTTGCGAATATGCGACATGTTTTAAAGTATGTGCTTCGTAAACATGACATTACTTCAGCTTGCGAGAGGTTGGCTAAATAGAGATGTGTGACGATGGTGTATATTTGAGCGTGCATTTGTATATACGGTTACTTAATTGATTGTATCATAATAAAAAAAAGAGGTTGTTTTTATAATGTGCTAAATTTATAGACCGTGTGTAATCACCAGTACGTTTGTAGAAACCGATTTATTGATTAGATACAATTCTATATATAATCATACTCATACACAGAAACACTCACACACACTAATACACACACACACACACACACACACACACACACACACACACATACACACACAAACACACACACGAAAGAACAAATATGCGTGTATGCGTAATGAAATGTGCATATCATGATGAGCTATTAGCATAAAGGTATATGTAACTATCGAAAATTACTATCGAAAATGTATGTTGGTTTGAAATTGATAATACATTCAGAAATGTAATGTTAATATAAAGATACAAACATACATATATACATGCATAATTACATACATATACATTCGCACAAAGAGGCACATATACATATATGCATATATATACACATATATATGTATTTATGTGTGGGTGTGTATGTGTGTGTATATATGTGTGTGTATGTGGGTGTGTATGTGTGTGTGTATATCTGTGTGTATCTGTGTGTGTATGTGTGTGTGTAAGTGTGTGTGTGAGTCTGCGCGCGTATATGAGTCTATATTTGAAATATATCTCCTGCTATTTCGACTGAGCGGTTTGCGGAGTACCTCTGAAACATTAGACGCGGTAATGACACCCCGGTCTCATGCCATTTCCGCTATACTGGTCATTCTTACAACACCTGTCTGTATTCGGATTGTCTTTACGCAGGGGATATCCGGACTCCCGCCTTCACCGTGAACAAGTATTAATCTTCTCTCTTCGCTTCTTTACGTTACATGGACTCAACTCACCCTATTTATCTGACTCCCCTCATCTTTTCTCTTCATCTGACACCTACTTTCTCTCTTTACTCCTACCCACCTCTCCTCTTCTCTCTTGCCCTGACACCTACTTCCTCTCTTCATTCCTACCCACATCTCCCTTCATTGATACCCCCCATCTATCCCACTCCCACATACCTAACCCCTTCCCCGACATCACCACCCCAAACTCACACCCACCCTTGCTTCTCCACACCCCAACACCGCCACACCACACACCACTACACTACATCACACCACCTTGCACACACTAGCAGTGACCACTTCCCAGCACCCACACATTACAGATGCACACACTTACACACGCACACATCCACACGTCAAAGTCACCAGCCCTATCCACATGCACACACACTCTCACATACACACACGCACGCGCACCTTCGTTTTGGGATCACCAATACTTTATTATCTCCCCTTCTTCCTAGCCTTCCTGTCTAGCTACCTTTGTCCAGCCAGTCGCCATGATTGACCGCTAACTCCAAAAGTTCTTTATTCTCCTTCTGTTTATTTCCTCGTGCTCCTCTTTTGAAGATCGTAGGCTCGAAACGTAAAATACTTTCTCACCTTCCTGAGCGTCAAACTAATACACCTGCTTGTTGTTTACACACCTGTTTTCGTCTTTTGTTTTTC
>NC_068987.1:36777115-36780416 GCF_001194135.2 Octopus bimaculoides
GTGTGTGTGTGTGTGTGTGTGTGTGTGTGTGTGTGTGTGTGCATAAATAATATATACAAGTTTTCCTCCAATTTGTCGTTATCAATTTCATTTCTTCAACGCATTTGCCATCTTTTTCTTTTTTTATATAATTCCCATCGTACCTCTCAATATAATCAACATTCGGATAATCTAGATTTTCTAGATTCTTATATTTGGATTTTTCTTTTCCATTTCCTTGAATTATATCTATGAACTTGTAGCTAGAATAATGGGCTTTACTATTAGTGCAATATCTGGTCACGATATCTGGTCGATTTGACTTGATTTCCTTGCTTGTGTGAGGGACATAGATAGTGTGGTTGCTTCGTCATATACTGAGACTTCTCGTGTATATTTATACAACCACTTTACTGTCGGCATCACATTTTATTGTAAGTCTCAACTGTATGAGTTTTAATGCGTTGTAACTTGCCTAAATCTCGGCAACCAAAAGCTAGGCTGATAATTCTTACTTCTCCCTTCCAGATATTCTATAGTTTATTGTATTTTGTTTTCTTTTTTTCTTTACATGATTTTTGGCAATTTCTGGTAAGAAGATATTGACTCTCTGCCGTTATAAAAAATTCTGAGGTGTCATGTTTGTGTCACCATCTGTCAGCCATTGCTAAAAATTTCCTTTTTTTATTCAAACCATGTAGAGTTAGACAGCTAAAAGTTTTTCTTACAATCGTTCTATCATGGTATTCAGTAGCCACATATTTTAGCTTAGATTCAGTTAAGGTCCTTTGTTATTCATCCTTTGGTGATCGATAAATTAAATATCAGTTGAGCACTAGCATTGATGTAATTGACTAACCTCCGACCGTAGAATTTCAGATTCTTCATTTACAGAGTCACGTGATAGAGAAAAGGGAAGGACAGAGAGAAAACGGAAAAAATAAAAAAATAGGAAAAGCAAAAAAATTTCACAGCGACAATGCCTTCCTCAATACGTGTGACGTACCAGTTAAGACAATCTTTTGCACTTCCTGCATGGATGGTAAGCCAGAGATCACTCTTAAATAATTTTCAGTTCCGTTTTTGATCATTCCAAGAGCCCCTTGTAGCTGTCTTGAGATGCCACATCTTTTCGATTTCGATTAGCAAATCTTTATAGTTCTTGAGATTATCAAATTCTTTTGACGAGATATTATGGTCACAGAGTATGCTCATGTCAATCAATAAACATACTTTATTGCTTTAGACTTAGAGAACAATATCTGGTTTGCTTGCCTTGATGGTCCGTTCTGTACATACTGGAAGTCCCAAAAAATAGTTACACTTTCTCCCTCAGTTACAGCTTCAGAGTGGTCCTTGTACCATTTGTCAGCAGTTTTGATTTTATAATGCCGACACATTGTCCAATGTAGATATTGGCTAACTCTGTCATGTCTTGATTTGTACTCTACAGGTGCTTATTATTATGGTTGTTGTTATTTTTGTTGTTGTTGTTGTTGTTGTTGTTGTTGTTGTTGTTGTTGTTGTTGTTGTCAGGGTGGTGAACTGGCAGAATTCTTGCAGTCCCAAGCAATGCTGATTTTTGTAGACGTTCTACCTTCACACTCGCACCAATCTTTTACAGCCATGTTGGTAGTTGAGCGCTGATACTTCCATGTGCACCAATTACTATTGGTATTACGTCTGCTCTCTTCATTGACCACAACTTTCATAGTTCCCACTTCAAATCGTCATAGTTATTTAATTTTTCTTCTTTCATATTGATCCTGTTGTCACCGGAGCATGATATGTTGATTGTCATACATGTTCTTTCTTTTATATCCATCACAACAATGTCAGGTTTCCGATGTCTGGTCGAGTGATCGCACTGAATAATTGCATTCCACAGGATTTTATAATTCTCATTTTCGATGACTCCTTCTAGGGTTTTCTCATACCACGTCTTTGCTCTTTGTAGGCAATGATTTCCACAGGGCTCTTAATGGATCATTCTTGCCACATTGTCATGTCATCTTTTGTATTCGCATTGTGCCAATTTCGGGCATTCGCTAGCAATGTGCCATACCCTTTTACTCCTATCACCACACATTCTACATTTGTCGCTATCGGTAGTGTTGTCTATTCTGAAATCCATCGGTTGTTCCTGAGCTGTGCATATGAGTGTTTCTGTCTCTATTTTCAGGTCAGTCTTCCTCATCCATAGCCACCGGTCCTCTGTAATTGTCTTGGCGTTCACATCTCTTGCAAACTGACTGTGGATTTTTTCTCTCCTTGCTTTTTCTTCTTTTTTTTTCTTTTTGTACATTTCTTGTTTAAATTTTTCTTTCGTTACACAATTTTCAGTTTTGATGACGCCGGCCTTCTTCGTGTGTTTCAACAGTGACTCCACGGCATATTTTACCACCCTAAGTTGTTTTTCTCTGCTTCGATACAGGCCTGGCAATTGATCAAACCTTTCTTCTGGACAAGTACAGCCTATCGGTGTTACTCTTAGGGTGGAAGTCTCTGTGTACTGTCAATATTTTTCTCGTCTTGGTATCCATTTTCTTCATTTCTCTCTTTTGTTATTTTATAATTGCCGCTTCATACCGAAGTGATGCTATTGTCAACATATTAACTGCTTGGATTTTATCCCATCCAATCAATTTTGAGCGCAACTCCAACCTCAGTCTTCGGAAAGACTCCATGCTCAGTTGCTCTTTCATTTCCTTTTCCATTATCTCGTTGAACTCTAGTACACCAAGGTATTTGTATCCTTCCGTTTCAATTTGTTTAATCAAGTCTCTGTTCTGTAATTCTATCCCTGCTAGAAACTGTACCTTGCCTCTTTTTAGGTAAATTATTCCGTACTTCTTGAGTCCAAATTCTATTTTAATATCAGTATTAAAACAGGTGACCGTGTTCACCAAGGAATTTCCTTTTAGATGGTACCCCAGGTTTATTTTCCTAACTACCAAGGTCAGGGGTATCATGGAGAACAAAATAGCAACGGAGATAGGTTATCACCCTGGAAAATCCCTCTTTTGATACCTAGGGTGTCCAAGCATTTTCCGTAAGATGTCAGTTCTTTTTTCCATCCCACCATACTTCTCTTCAGGAAACACGTTTATTATTATTATTATCATTATTATTATTATTATTATTATTATTATTGAGTGAGAGAGCAGTGCATGCCATCAAAGTGACACTGGGGTAAAATATACGAAGCCCATTATACCCATCATGACTATTCGTCTGATAAGGGTACACCAGGTACATGCATCACAACCATATGTGCGCGACATGGTGGTCTCATATCAAGATAAACAGCGCATGAACTCGC
>NC_068987.1:36780574-36782418 GCF_001194135.2 Octopus bimaculoides
TCGTCAGCCACCAAGGGACATGCTCAAATGGTTATGGTCAAACAACTGACAAGCAAATCTGTGGTATTAAGCAGAATATTTGCTGTAGCCCATCTTTTATACCAAGACAAAACAATGTACATGATAACATTTCCAATCAATTAAGATCAGAAGCCATGAGAGCTACTGCCTGGTACTGCATCCGGGCATTTATCATTATTATTATTATTATTATTATTATTATTATCATTTCATATATGCACAACATATTAGACTGTTGGAAAAAATTCCTGTCATCAAGCTACGACAAGTAAACTTAGATGCCAAGAATCTTCCATCCATGTATCTCTCCGAGGTCAACTCTGCCATTCACTCTTTGGGGTACATAAGACAAACTACCAGTTAAAGTGTTGGAGTGGATATCGACTGACCTCCTACTTTCAAAATTACTGGCTTTGTGCCTAAATGAGAAACCATTACTGCCATTATAAAGGAGATGAAGAAGAAGAGGAAGAAGAAGAAGAAGAAGAAGAAGAAGAAGAAGAAGAAGAAGAAGAAGAAGATCAACAACAACAACAACAACAACAACAACAACAACAATAACAACAACAATAACAACAATAACAACAACAACAAGACAAAGAAGTAGAAATATGTTTGATGACAACTTTGTTATCTTCTCTTTTTGTATCAACTCAGATCTCAAATGATATCTCCAGATCATCTAGTGTAGCGTTCGTGTTACTATAGCTTCTGATGATGATATAGTGCGACAGACACTGTCATTTTGAGATGATATAATGTAGTTCCACACTCGCTATTAACCACAGGCCGTATTGTTTAGTGTCACACTTTACGGGAATTTTTACCTTTGCTGTAGCATTTTTATAGTATCACTGTAGCAGTATCACTAACCTCATTAACAGCACATTTTATAGAAGTACAAATATGACTATAATAGACTCAGCAATATACACGTTAATAGTCAAATCAGGACTGGGTATATATATTATGTTCATAACAAAAATATACGTGAATTTCTTTTGTTTTGCTACAATTACAGCTACCAAGGATAATAAGCCAGAATATGGAAATAATTAGTTTCAAACAAACGAAAAGAAAACTTAGGTGATTTATGCTTTTTCTTTTAATTTATGGGTATTGTAAATAATAAAAAAAATATACACTCACGGGACTGTAGTTGAGCTGGTGTAAGGTAGACTTGAACCTTGGAGAAACGAAAAGTATCTCTAGTGTTGAACCCTTTGAGGAGGAATAAGACTTCACTTTCGTTAACGGCAGTTTTGAAGAATGTCACGCTAAAGTTGATAACAACACTTCCATTCCTACAATAATAAAGTGACTACATATATTTATATGTATTTGTCAGTGTGTATGCATGTGTATATGAGTGTGTATGTGTGTGTAAATGCGTTCGTGCATGTGTTTTTGTGTGTGTGTATTAATGGTAATGAATGGGAACCACTCAATGCAAGTACTCAATACAAGTAGAAAGACATAGACAATTTAATTAGTCGAGTCATAGTTTTGAATTTTCTGCGAATTCGTACATTCTCAACACTTGCACAAAAGAACAATTACCCACACAGGCGATATATTCATGGTGAAATAAAGGCACATTCCCTTGACCTAAGCAGATCCTGGTTTAATGGTGATTGAAATTAGGTAAGCTTTTTGAAACAACCGCATGACTTCGGGTACGGTCGCACTGTGCGGCACCCTGAGCTAATGTGTTTTCTACTATAGCCTTGTGCCGACCAATACCTTGTGAGTAGATTTGGTAGACAGTCGTATATATATATATATATATATATATATATATATATATATATATATATATATAT
>NC_068987.1:36782568-36785777 GCF_001194135.2 Octopus bimaculoides
TGTGTGTGTGTGTGTGTGTGTGTGTGTGTGTGTGTGTGTGTGTGTGTGTGTGTGTATGTATGTATTATGTATATGTGTATATATTTAGTGTGTGTGTCTTTGTGTTTTCCCCACACTAACACACATCTATTGACAATCGGCGTTGGTTTGTTTACATCTCTGTAAGTGAGCGATTTGGCAATGAAGACCAATAGAATAGAATAAGTACCATGCTTATAAAAAAGTTAGCACTGGGGTTAATCTGTTTGACTAAACCATTTAAGGCAGAGCCGCAGTCTAATGGTTGAAACAAATAAAACACATCTACTGCAATAGGAAAGACGTCTTAGATGATAGATGAATGGGCGATAAATGAAACGACTTAGAATAAATAAATAAATAAACTGAATAAGTAGAGAGACATTTGTCAACCCAACCACGCAAGTACGCGACAGGTAGTCGTACACATATATAAAAAAAAACAATAATTGTACTCAATTCAGCACTCAATACAAAAATTTAATGTCTAACATTTTTATTCAGTAACTAAATTATTCTTCAGTGCAATATATTTAAGAGTCTCACGATATTAACTACATTAAGCAATGACACTAATTCGTACTTATGAATCGTTTGCTTAAATAACAGTAAAACTTCTTTCAAATATTTCTGGAATTATCGGCACGTCTCTTATTTATAAAATTATGAAATGTTTGATTTCGTTTGAGTCATTTTGTACATTTTTGGTATTATAGAAGTATACGCGTGTCTGTATTTTCTTTTTTTTTTTTTTCAGCTGTCTCGAGAGTCTATGCAATAACGTGATTTACCAGTATCGTGTATATTTGGAGGAAATCAAAATTGATGTTTTATAAAAAGCAAAACGTAGATTATCATTTAGCCAAGAAAATCACTCCTACGTAATGCACTATAAGTGTCTCTTATAAAGAAAATTCCATGACTTTTTTTTTTCTGGTAAATACATATTTAGGTGTCACCTGTCTATCATAGTAATTTCACCGACTTCAAAGCTGCAAAATCTGAAGAGAATAGACTATGATTTACATCTTCATTGTATTATATGTGTTTGTATATATATATATATATATATATATATATATATATGCGTGAGTGTGAATATGATATGTGTGTGTGTGTGTGTGTGTGTTGTATACAGCAGGAGGCCACACAAGCACACAGCAAGAAACACGTATGAATGCACGCGCATGTTTTCGCGGGCACAGGCGTGTGAGTGAACGTTTACATCGGAAAATTTTAAGTCTTGACAAATATTTTCAAGTTAATTAGTCTTTATTAATGACTATAACAACATATTAGCATATACGTTTGGAAAATTTAATTCAGATTCAGCCATACCAGCAAACCAAAATGTCGTGTATTAACTGAAAAGAATCGAATGTTATCCACCCATGGAAGTTACAAACACAATCAAATTGGCCACTGCAAAAAGAAAAACAGGGAATACAACTTGGTATTTTCAGTGACTCTTTCAGATCATTAAACTGTCTATGATATAGTAAAAATTATATCGACACATGCGTGTATATCTCTTGTGCATGTGTGTACAGAGTACGAGAGTTAATTGACGATATATTTCGTAATTTCATAAAGCAATATTTACATTTGACGGATATTAGTTCTCATCTTGTTAGTTGTTAGCTCCAGCCTTCATCAGGTGCCTTGTGGAAATTTCGAACCTGGGTTCTCATTCCTAAGTTATTTTTCGATGTTATTATTATTATTATTATGCAGGTCACAGCCTGGAATCGAACTCGAAATCTTGGGGTTAGAAGCCCGCGCTCTTAACCACTACGTTATATGCCCATGGGCAATAAAAGAGTGAATTTTAGGTCTTATAAATCTGATATTTTCTTATCCTTCCTTAATACCGGTTCTCATATGCTACTCATATCTGCACTCGGTCTGCTTAGGAGGTTGTGTGTCCTAGCATATGTGCTGCTTCTTTTAGTTTTTGTATTTTCCAGTGGTGTTCTCTGTCTATTATTTTAACTTCATCCTACAGTGGGAGGTGGTCTCCATTTTTCCATACATGATCAGCTACACTCAATTTATCAATATCTCCTCGCGTCACAGCTTTGCGATGTTCTATCACGATCGCTACTTATATTCTTTGCTCGATGTTTTAGGCACTGAGCAATTCCTCTCTTTGCACTGTATGGATGGTGGGAATTGAAGATGAGGTATCGTCCAGTGAAGGTCGGCTTGCAGTATACGGATGTCCTGAATCCATACTTGGTGCGTGTTATTAATATGTCCAGGAATGCTACCTAAAACTGTTCTCCTGTATCAATACAGACATGAATTGGCCACTCCTCTCTACATACGACTTGTATCGAGTGTCCTCATGCACTACAGTTCTGATAGTTTGATTCGACACCTGAAGTGCTTTGGAGGTGGCCCTCATTGATTTTTGAGGATTTTATCGATAAAATTTTGAAATCGGTGGATGAATGACGATGCCCTTATAATGTCTGAAACATTGAACCCTTCAACCCTTCAACCCTTATTCCTATTTATCTTTTCTATAGCCATCTCCCGCTCCACAATCTAGTCCTTGCTACCCTGCATCCCTCGTCCCCCTCCCTCACTACATATCCAGATTCTCACATCCTCACTCCCCAACCCAGTCCTCACTACCTTACTCACTGCATCGCCGCTTGCCCTCGTTTCCTCCTCTTCTATATTCCCAGATTCTCGCCAGTCACTGTGTTCCGCCACTCTCGACTCGCGCCTTCTTAGCGATACCCTGTTAGCACCTGCTACAAGTCATCTCTCTCTTCCTTACTCTACCATCCCATCTATGCCCTGATCCCCATTCCTTGCAAGTGTACCCTAGCAGTTATCACCATCCCTCTCTTGCTCTTGCAATCTTCTAATTTCTCTCTCTCTCTCTTTCTCTCTCTCTCTCTCTCTCTCTCTCTCTCTCTCTCTCTCTCTCGGTAACTGTTTCTGCCCTCATTCTTGTTAACTCTCGCTCTTTCTTTTCCTCTCTCTCTCTCTCTCTTCCTATCTCTGGCTTGTTAACCCGGGATCTCGTCTACAGCAAGACATCTGTTTCTGCTTCTCTTTCACACTCTAATCTTTCATCATCTTACACAGGAGCACCTCCCCCATGCCCCCTCCCTTCAAAGACTTATTGTCTTGTAAAGTCACTTGGTAACCCCCACCAATGCAAGTGCCACTTAAAA
>NC_068987.1:36785939-36791176 GCF_001194135.2 Octopus bimaculoides
TAGGAAAAGCATCCAGCCGTAAAAACCATACCAAAACACACTCAGAAGCATGGCGCATGCTCCTACTTGTCCAGCTCCTGCCAAACCATCTAACCCAGGCCAGCATGAAAGGAGGACGTTAAACGACGACGACGACGACGATGATGATGATGATGATGATGATGATGATGATGGTGATGGATAGCTGGATTCTCTTCTTTGAAGTTATTATTTCCTGATTTTGTTCTGTACATCATCAAAAGTACTTCTAATGAGGTAAAAAAAAAAAGGGGTTCATGAATTTCAGTCAAAAGCCTGCTATGAGCATCAAACGGTGACCACCAGAATGTCTGAATAAGTGACAAAACACTATCTGAAAACTTGTATCCTATATATATTGGTCAACAGCCTCATTTTTGACAAGTTTAAGTGGAACTATTAGTGAAAAACTCGTAGGAAGTGCGACGAAAATATTGGCACCACATAATAAATGAAATAGTTTTTTGTGGGGTTTCTTTAATGGCAGACATTAAATAAAATATGTGTACTTGTGTGTGTATATGTGTGCGCGTGCGCGAGTGTATGCAAACATCCACCTCTCGGAAACGTTTAGCCTTGCATGTTTGGTTCGTGAGATGTGTCTCCTCATGCTTTGTCTATAAGGGCTAGCTCTTAAGTCACTGCTGGCTGAAGCTGGACTAATAACGGGGTATCTCCTTTCGGTCTTAAAATATTTCCAGAAAAAAAGATAAAGGATACAGAGAAGGATTATTCGGCTGTAAATGTTATTGATTAGTGGGGCCGTTACTAAAGGTGGAGATGCGTGACGTAGTGGTTAGGGTGTTGCACACATGATCATATGATTGTTGTTTCGCTTCCTTGACGTGCTGTGTTCACGTTGCTCCACTCCTCTCAGTGGGTAAAAACTAGTAATTTTGTGATGAACAGGTGTCACGTAGAAATATATACGTCACAGACATTCGAGAAACCCGCCTTATAGTCTATGAAAGACATTTAATCCACTTTTTTTATCCATAAGTAAAGACTGTAAAAGGAAGAAAGAACGATCTGCGTATGTCTTTCATTGACTACATTACAGAAGTAGACCAGGAAAACATTAACCACTTTTTAAGACAGAACCGATAATAGACAGATACCTTAAACATGGCGTAAGTAAATAATAAATGTTTCCGCAAATCGAACAAAAGAGAGAATTGTAAAACAAAAGTTTAATATTCTAGTAAATAAATTTTATTAGAAAATGTTATATCCTAAGGGGACTCTCTTTTCACTCCTCTTTTGCTATTACACTTTTAACAGATATATTATAAGAGATACTATAACAGACCGAACTCATGGATATATGCGGTTAGAAGTCAATGTACAGTAGGGCGGCGAGCAGGCAGAATCGTTCGCACGCCGAGGGAAATGCCTAACGGTATTTCGTCTGCCGTTAAGTTCTGAGTTCAGATTCCGCTGAGGTCGACTTTGCCTTTCATCCTTTCGAGGTCGATTAAATAAGTACCAGCTGTGTACTGGGGTTGATATAATCAACTTAATCCCTTTGTCTGTCCTTGTTTGTCCCCTCTATGGGCAATGAAGAAAAAGAGCAGTTCTATATTTAAGAGATGAGGAATTATGTACATTATTTACATTATTTACATTTGACGGATATTTGTCCTCATCTTGTTTCTTGTTAACACAACGTTTCGGCTGATATACTCTCCAGCCTTCATCAGGAGTCTTGGGGAAATTTCGAACCAGAGTTCTCATTCCTAAGGTATTTTTTCGATGTCATTATTATTGTTAGTAGTAGTAGTAGTAGTAGTAGTAGTAGTAGTAGTAGTAGTAGTAGTAGTCAGGTCATGCCTGGAATCGAACTCGGAATCTTGGGGTTAGTAGCCCGCGCTCTTAACCACTACGCCATATGTCTGTGGGCATATGGCGTAGTGGTAAAAGAGTGCGGGCTACTAACCCCAAGATTTCGAGTTCGATTCCAGGCAGTGACCTGAATAATAATAATAATAATAATAATAATAATAATAATAATAATAATAATAATAATAACAATAACAACATAGAAAAATACCTTAGGAATGAGAACCCATGTTGGAAATTTCCCCAAGACACCTGATGAAGTCTGGAGGTTATATCAGCCGAAACGTTGTGTTAACAACTAACAAGATGAGGACAAATATCCGTCAAATGTAAATAATGTAAACAGAAATAACGATTTGGTATATGGAAGGTGGCGAGCTGGCAGACTCGATAGCATGCTGGGAAAAATGCTGAGCGGCATTTCGTCTGTCTTTACGTTCTGAGTTCAAATGCCGTCGAGGTCGACTTTGGCTTTCATCCTTTAGGGGTCTATAACATAAGTATCAGTTGATCACTGGAGTCAATGTAATAGACTTACCCACTTATCATAACTTGCTGGCCTTGTGCCAAAATTTGAAATCAGTATTTTGTATGTGGATTACCACAAATTATGTGTTGCAAATTATAAGCATATAGAAGTACTATTACTACAAACAGTATAGATCGAACAATATATAAGAGTATATAAGATGCGAAATTAAGACTACAAAATGTGGCAATGGAAATTTGACTAAAAGAAAATTCATTAGAAACACGTATATCAAGTTAGATAAAGAAACAGATATAAGAGAATTAATTGAAACACAGTATAACAAATTCCAGGAAATCAATGAAGTAGACAGTGTCCAACGCACAAATTGAAGGAAAGAGAAATAAGAAATATTAGACGCACTAACTTCATAAGTAAAATTAAGAAAACGCAAAAAGGTAAGGTAATAGTTATCAACAGTCCAGCTGTCATATTAGTAAGTTATAGTTATAATATTCACAACTAGACGCTAAATAGATAGCAGACTAGACAGAAGAAAAGAAGAAAAATAATCACTACACTTAGAATTCCCGACGCAAACTCTGACATAGAAATATGAAATTACCTTGATGAGAAACCTTTTATAAAATATTCATTGTAAGACTTCAAAAATATAAACTAAAGAAAAATTGTAACAAAACAGCAACAAAACAAAGAAGGCTATAAATACGAATCTGAAATAACAGCCACTTATTTGAAGAAAGAAAAATAACAACCATTTTGGAAAGGCTAAAAGTGAGGTTTCAAAATTGGTGTTACAGAATGACACTTTACAAGGACGACGAGGAAAACACTGTAAAGATTGGGGTAAAATGCTGAAAAGATTGGAAATAGATAAATCTCAAGATTGGTTGTTGAGAAATGCATAACTCAACCTTAATGCTAAAAGATTTTCGACTGTGGTGAGTGGCTGTGTGGTAAGTAGCTTGCTTACGAACCACATGGTTCCGGGTTCAGTCCCACTGTGTGGCACCTTGGGCAATTGTCTTCTACTATTGCCTCGGACAGACCAAAGCCTTGTGAGTGGATATGGTAGACGGAAACTGAAAGAAGCCCGTCTTATATATGTGTATATATATATATATATATATATATATATGTGTGTGTGTGTGTGTGTGTGTGTGTGTGTGTGTGTGTATGTGTGTGTGTGTCTGTGTTTGTCCCCCGCAACGCTTGACAACCGATGCTGGTGTGTTTACGTCCCGTAACTTAGCGGTTCTGCAAAAGAGACCGATAGAATAAGTACTAGGCTTACAAAGAATAAGTCCTGGGGTCGATTTCCTCGACTAAAGGCGGTGCTCCAGCATGGCCACAGTCAAATGACTGGAACAAGTAAAAGAGTAAAAGAGTAAAAGAGTACCAAAATCTTAACGGAAACTACGAAGCGTATGAAATGAAGGAAAACGCATTTACCGACTGCATATGTGAAGGTTGAAAAAAAAGCCACAACCCACATGATCACTAGGTACACAGTCGTAGCCAGAGTTGTGACTTTTGCACATTTGAAATATTATTTTTGTAAGCATTGTGAAAACCAACAGAAAAGAGATTATGGAAACGTATACCACAAAAAGTCTCTGAGAATTACTAAGCGAGCATAATTTAAGTTATACCAATCCGCGCAGACAGCGAAATCAAAGCTAATGAGATTTATATTGTGATCTAGCCATCAGGGAAAGAAATACTTCCTAATCAAAATAGCAATCTCCAGAGAGCAAGCTAATACGTGATTACTCAAGCTGCTAAAATTAAGGGCAAGATATCTGCAAATCCCATCATAACGTCTAAAATGGAGGATACATTAGATTATGTCGTTTTTGGTACAAAATAAGGGATAGTGTCACAGCTGAAACTTCTTTCAATATGCACTCAGACTCTCACCACTAACACGTGTCTAAGCAGCAACAATACTAATACCCACACTCTATCCACAATCATCCAAATTACATTGACACATAACACAAAACATTCACAAAGAAATGTGCCATATTTACACTCACAAATACATAATTATATATGTGCACACACAAGCATATTCATAAACATCAACACGTGATCCTTTCTCTAATAAATATATGCACTTCAAACGTAGATGCACTTCGAGCATAGATGCATGTCTAACATTCACTTTGAACATAGATGGTCTTCAAACATAGATGGTCTTCAACCATAGATGGTCTTCAAACATAGATGCACTTGCTAAGACAGACGGTCATACGCGCATCCTTCCGGAGTAATTTAGATACACATTTGAAAATAACACGTGCCCAGGTGTATATGCTGTCATATGTTTGAAGAGACCGTTTGTCGGTCACGTGGTTATAACTTTATCCCACTATGCGGAACCTTCAACTTGATCAGCTTCACCAATGCATTGTGAGTGGAATTTTTTTTTTGTTTCTTTTTTTTTTGTCAAAAATGGGACATAGTTCCTTTAGGCTTACAGCATTATTTTAGCCCCCATTCAAGAGAATATATATCTCCATGCAGAAGGCAATTCTGACAAATATTCCAGAATCATTATATCAAATGGCCGATTTAGAGAATTGTTTCCATAGAAAAATAAAAACACGAAAGAGTAAAATTAGCTGTCTTCTCTGGTAGATATGTGTTATAGTACACTTGACCAAGAAAATCTATGACCAAAGTAAAATGATTGCGGCCTACCATTTAATTTCTAATCAATATAAATAAAAGAGTTCAAGATTGGCAAGCACAATTACCTGAGCATAAAGCCCATCTGCTGAACAAATACCGCCGGTCTTATTCATTACTCGCCAAATATATAAACAAATATTACTTCTATATATTCGTGTGTGTGTGTGTGTGTGTGTGTGTGTGTGTGTGTGTG
>NC_068987.1:36791212-36792215 GCF_001194135.2 Octopus bimaculoides
TGTGTGTATGTGTGTGACCACGTGTGTGTGTGTGCGTGTGTGTGTGTGTGTGTGTGTGTATGTGTGTGTGTGTGTGTGTGTGCCTCTGTGTGTGTACGATGATGTACGCAAAAGTAACAGGAAACGTTCTTTGTGAGAGAAACCCGGTGTAATTCGAACTTTCTCTGCTAGAAACCACTTGATGCGACTGGCGTCCTCTTCCACTGTCATACTACCACCTGGTGCGTTTTTGTTTTACAGTCCATTTCCCCTATTCGTCGATTTTTGCGATGGCTGAAACGAAGGAACAGCGTTCTTCCGTGAAATTCTGTTTTCTGCCATAGAAAACAGCAGCTGAAACAGTTGTCATACTTCAAACAGCTTACAAAGACGCTGCCATGAGCAAAACATTAGTTTACGAGTGTTTCCATGCTTTAGGAATGGTCACATGTTGCTTGAAGACCGATCTCGTTCATTCGACTTCCCGAATGAATGAGAACATCATGAAAATTCATGAACTGGTCTTGGAGGACCATCGTCAAACAATCGACGAACTTGTTGGTATGACTGGTGTGTCCTGGAGCTCCCGTCTACGAAATTTGAGCCAGGAATTACGAATGAAAAGAGTTGTAGCAAAATTTGTGCTTCACTTTCTCACGGAAGATCGAAAGCAATCACAACTGAATACATATCGTGAACTGAAAGAACAGCTGGAATTTGATCCGGACCTATCTTTGAAAGTCATCGCTGGTGACGAAAGCCGATGCTACGGAATTTGCAGTTGTAGAAGAGGTGAAGATAAAACGACAGAGGTGCTAAAAGGCATCACTTCGCAAGAGTTCCAACACTGCTTCGAATAGTACAAAACGTGTCTGGGCTGATGCATTGCCTCAAATGGAGAATACTTTGAAAGCGATAAAAGTGTAAACATGTAAAACTAAGTGAACAAAATAATATTGCAAAATTCTGTATTTCTATGGGGGGGGGGGTACTCCCTCGTATGAATGTATGCATGTATGTATGT
>NC_068987.1:36792329-36793689 GCF_001194135.2 Octopus bimaculoides
TGTGTGTGTGTGTGTGTGTGTGTGTGTGTGTGTGTCATCACAAATATGTGTGTATACAGATATATATATGGCGATAATTATATATATATATATATATATATATATATATAAATGTGACGGGTAACCCATCTAGTCACATTTAAATTAATTGGTTAATCGATTACATGCAGCAATTAAATATATATGTGCGTAATATTTTATTTAATTGAAACAGCTGGCAAAAACAACTTATGAATCATATGTAAAGTTCACACTTTCTGCTGTTGATATATCTAAACATGTTTCCCTGGGCTCTCGTTTTAGATGATTATATATGTACATGTCATATTCATTGTAATGTAATAATGTATCAGTGTATAACAATGTGTTAATAACTAAGCTCTTAAATATATTTTTGTGATGTTTATGCAGACACACATACATAGGGTGCGGTGAATAAACTATCGTCTAGATTACGCAAAAATGAAAATAACACTGCTGACTCATTTTAACAGATAGATTTACCAAAAATTACAGAAAAGTATCTTGAAATACTAAAGAGTAAATTTATTCAATAATATCACCATTGGCTTCAACCACGGCCGCCAGACGACTTCGGAATCTCGAGCTACTCTTCTGGACAGTCCCCTTGTTTAAGTTAGTGAATGCTGCCTTCAGTTCATCCTTGATGTTACAGGGAATTTTGTTGGTCACTCGCTCAACTGCGCCCTACACATAATAATCAAGTACGTTGCAGTCTGGGGAGTCAGGTGCCAGATATTAGGGGTGATGTGGTCTCAGAAATTATCTCACAGCCATGACTGCTTGTGTGGCACGGTTGCAGAATCTTGTTGCCAACATTAGGGTCTTCCATCAGCCACCCTTTTAACCCAGGGTAGCACTACCTCCTCCAGGCTCTTGATGTAGACCTCCGTGTTGTGTTTGAGATCGTGTGGGCAGATGAATGGAGGCATAACGTGGCCATCACTAGTGATCACTCCAGACACATTGATGTTGACTGGATATTTGGTTTTTATCACTCTCGGTACATGTCCTCAGATTGCACTGTCCTCAGATTGACACCCAAACACTCTGAAATGTTTATATTGGAGCTTCCGGCACGAATGCCAAGCATACGGCGTGTTGTTTCCAAATTTCTGGCAGAGTGAATTGCGTCATTGTGCCGTTTTTTTCTCGCAGACGTGCCCAACTAACCCTACTATACTGTGTTGTCGACAAAATCTAAAATAAACAATGCGCATGCGCAAAATCAAAAGTATAAAATGGCGACAATTTACCCATCGCAGCATGTACATACGCATGTACAAATATGCACAGACACACACACACACACACACACACACACACACACACACACACA
>NC_068987.1:36793699-36800229 GCF_001194135.2 Octopus bimaculoides
ATAAGAATTTATCAAGTAGTTAGCGTGAAAAAAACTCATAATGAAAAAAAACTCATCATTTTTTTCCATAAATATATATAATTTATATAAGGGCATTAATTATATAGTAACTATATAGTAATGCCTCACGCTTAGAGGGACTAAATAAGTCAAAAACTACCAAAAAATAAGCAACATATTTACCGAAAGCGAGGAAATGCAGCTTTCAAAATTAATCTCTTAAAAACGTTTAACTTAACGGTAAACCACTGGTTTCTCAATCACTACAGTAAAATTGTGAAGTAAGCTGCATCTTTTGTTCATCAGACACATAAAAATAAACAAGAATCAACATACCACGATGTACCCAACACAGTACGATGACTTCTGTTCGTAATTATATATCCGTGAAAGAGATTTGAATTTATTCGGTTGCATCTCAGTAACTTGTGCTTATACAGAATAATATTCAGCACTGAATATATTCTAATTATTTATAATATAATATAGGATAAAATCTTTATAAGAATTTATCAAGTAGTCAGCGTGAAAAAACCTCATAATGAAAAAAAACTCATCATTTTTTTCCATAAATATATATAATTTATATAAGGGCATTAACTATATAGTAATGATATATATATATATATATATATATATATATATGCATACACACACACACGCACACACGGGAGAGGGTTGAAAAGATCATAGGCTGACTAAGAATGAGTAATTTTAGATCTGTGAAATCTTGCATGCATTAACTCAAACTCATTTTATTAATAATATACATAGTTTTTTTTTTGTTTTGCTTTGTTTCTTTTCAAAAGTAACTGGTAGCAATTTCCCTTGAAAATCGATAAAAATGTGGCTTCGTCGTGTTATCATGTACCTTCAGAAAAAAAAAGAGTAGCCCCCAACGACATTCATGCTGATATAATTGTTACATTAGGAAATGACGCTTCAGCTCAATCAACAGTGGAAACGTGAGTAGCTAAATTTAAGGAAGGAAGGGAGAGTTGTGAGGATGACTCAAACTCTGAACAACTTGTAAGTGCCTCCACCGAGGAAAGCATTGACCGTGTACACCACATGGTGAAGAATGACAGGCAACCAACTATAAATCAAATAGCCAATGCTATTAGCATACCCCATGAAAACGTTGAGAATATTCTGCAGAATGATGTTAGCATGATGAAGGTTTCTGCTGAGAGTACTATGTCAAATCGGTGAGACAGCTACGAAAGGCTATGGAGACCAAACAGCCAGGGTAACTAACGAAAGGAGTCTTGATGTATCAGGACCATGCTTCAGCACAGAAGTCCTTCGTTTCAATGGCTGCAGTGCGTGACTGTGGCTTTGAATTTTTTGGTCATTCTCCCTATCCTCCTGATTTAACCCCATCTGATTATCATTTGTTCCCCAACATAAAACCACTTGGCTGGGAACCAATATCGCAATGATGGTGACGTCATATGTGCTGTTGACTTTTTTTGACCAACAGGATGAAAGCTTCACCAACGGGATTGAAGCAATGCAACACTGATGGAAGAAGTGTATTAGCAGCAAGAGGGGCTATGTCGAAAAATAAACATCATTTGGTCACCTTCCATGAGAGTATCTTAGTCAGCTGATGAACTATTAAGCCGACCCTCATATATACAATATGTGCGTGTGTGTGCGCGTGCATGTGTGTGTGCGTGTACGTGCGTGTGTGTGTGTGCTTGCCTGTGCGTGTGTGTGTGCGAGTGCATGTGTGTATGCGTGTACATGCGTGTGTGCGTGTGCGTGTGTGTGTGTGTGTGTGTGTGTGTGTGTGTGCGTGTGCATGTGTGTGCGTGTGCATGTGTGTGCGTGTGCATGTGTATGTGTGAGTGTGTGTGTATACATCCGTGATTCACAAGTGAGCATGAGTTGATAGCTTATATCACGTGTTTTCCCTTGTCATTTTAGGTGCCGATATTGCGATGAATAGACATAGACATCCTCTCGGCCATTCACCCTTGACAAACCACCAAACTGATATTGATACGATAATTACAGGAAATACTAGTGACAATATGAACGACTAAACTTGGCAGTGATACCCAAGCATAGCTACAGTTTATTCATTGAATCCAGTAAACGAATAAGAGGACTCGTAATTCGAATGTTGCACAACACATATACACACATACACATACACATACTCTCTCTCACTCACACACACACGCACACACGCACGCACGCACCTTCACACACAAACACACACACACAAACACACGCCCGTGCATACACACATCACTTCACAGATTTCTGCCATGTATCTGTCGTCGGGGATTGTATCTGATTGTATCACATTCACTCACTATCATATACAGTGATATACACAGCCACACAATGACTCACATGCAAATGCTTCTTCAAAATACACATGTTTATAGATACACAGAGTCCATGCACTCTTTATTACACAGGCATGCACACATACATGTATGTATGCAAATATACACATCTTACTCTTAGACATTGTGTTCAAAAAGCTAGTTAAGATCACTCACACAATCATATAGATTATACATATATACACATATATATGTCTTTGTGTATATCTATGTGCGTATATATAGGTAAGCAGATTTTGCGGTTGGAATAACCACCTAAGGGATAAGAATATCCGTTCTTACTACCGGAATCAATTACCTATGTTAACCTTTGGAATGGGTATGTATGTTCATAGGGTACAGGTAATAACAGAATAAACAGTTTATCAGGAATCAAATTTAAAATAAGCAGAAAATAGAGAAAATGTTTGATCGACGAACAAACTAATTGACTAACATTGGTTAATCATTTTTTAACACAAAACTTAACATTGCTTACAGCCGTCTCGGCTACCAATGTCAGTCGGTGCCTACAAAGTAAATTCCGAAAATAATATTCGTCCTCTTTATAGCACATTTGATCTAACACACGGGGCTTCATCAGAGTGCATACAAATTCATAAAATAAAAGAAAGGAAGAGGGAAGAGGAAAGAACAGGGACCCGAGATGAGGCAAGAAGGCTCAATAAATTAGAATCATCCCATTTTGCAGTGTGAACCTTGAAGTCGATGGGCAAAAGAGTAAACGAGCAAATAATCTAGAAAAATAATTGGTTTGTAATCTCTTTTTATAGGGGAACCATGGTGTATAAATAATAGTAAAATAAAACTAGTGCTATAGAAAAGTAGGAATCGCCAAGTTGTCTAGAAAGAGGATAGTACTTGTGATTTCGTAAATAGAGTTAATTAATATTTATCCAAAAACACACCCGTAAAGTTTTTATAATAGTGTTGATCAAAAGGTTTCTCCATTTTCTACTTATTTTAAATTATATATATATATATATATATATATATATACATATATGCCAACTAAATTGCAAAATCCAACACATACACACATGTATACATATGCACATGGATTAGACCAAGCTCATAGAGAGATAAATGTTAAACATTCATTGCACATACATATTGATACGTGCATACCAATAGCAAAGCTGTTATGCAACAGGGTAAATTATAAAAGGCGAGCTTTTTGTGGAGTTACTTCAGTCTTGAGAAAGATTATGAACGATTAATCTTCTGAAGTTTTCTTTAACAGTGTCTGATTATTTCAGTCAGTTATTTCACAAAAGTTCTGAGCATGTGCAACATTCACTAGTTTTGTTATGTCTCCTGAAAATGACAGGATTTAATGGCTTAAAGCAAGAAAATAGACAATGTATATTATGTTTCGTTCATTATTCCTACCGAGTTTCTTACAACAAACACGCAGAGATGCAGTTGTTCAAGATTAGAAAAACACTTCAACAGAAGATTGGTTGAAAGATATTATCGCTTATACAGAGATGCATTAAAAGAAGTTACTGATTTCCAAGTTTCTATCTATTTATCAATCTATCTATGCGTGTGAGCATGCGGTATTACCCTTCTCCAAATACATACATATATGTATTGTGTGTCACTGTGTGTGTGTTTGTGTGTGTGTATGGGTGTGTGTGTGTGAATGTTTGTACGTCTGTGAGTGAATATACTAGTTTATACTTACATACATACGCATATATATGCACATATCAAATGCATATATTTTATGTGCGTGCAGGCATTTATTACAAATTTGTTCGCGGTTACTAAAAAATTTTCACTGCCGCATTTATTTTTAAATCAAGATATTTCCTACGATAAACAGACAGTAACTCATCTACAAAGAGTTGGTGTGTGTTTATAAGTAGGTGCATGTGTGGATGTACTTGCACTCCTACAATGGCTCTGCATGCGTCTTTCGTATATAGATTTATGCGTGATTAATCTTTATGTATACGTGTGTATACTACAAGAGCATATGATTGTATGCACCTCGCTGGAACCTCAATGGTAGGGTCTTTAGAAACTTCTACAAATTTTGCACTCCCTGATCAAACCACTGGAATTGGACCATGCGAGTCAGTACACTTTGTCCTTTCTTGGATAATCGCAAATTTCCCAGGCATTTATGAAAAATTCTTGTAACTTGTTCTAGTGTACCAATGATATTAGCTACAAATGTAAATCTGCAAGTTCATCGTTAGTTCCTAATGTTTTAACTCCTTTTTGCAATTTCAAACAAGACATTTACATCGTTATGCAGCAGACTTCCAAAGGAACATGGATGGTGTTTCAATCCTATAGAACAGAGGGTTGTTGTTTCATTGGGGTTTACTTAAAGAATCATCACCTCAGACGTTGGTCGAGTGACAGTTCTTCAGGCTAGATAACCCGTAATAACGAGTTCTCGGTTAATAACAGCGGTGATCCTTTTTTCAGATAGGGTTGGTGTGAGGTCAAGAACGCTGACACATTCTACTTAAACATCATCATCACTACTACCATTAACACCGCTACGACAACCAACGCCAAATTTACTATCATCGTAACCATCAACACCCCACACCAACATCGTCATAAGTACAACCACTATAAGTACCGCTCCCATTAGCACCACAAACACAAACACTACCAGCAGCACCAATAACGACAACACTAACGTTAGAACCACTGATACAATTACCACAACCACCATCAAAGCAACATCTACCCTATTGCTTGTCGATCTAGAAACATGCACATCTCATCTTAAGACATGGTATTTAACTTGGCAAATTGCTTTAAAGGTATTTAGTAATTTTTAAAAATCTATTCAAACGAACTAAATAATTGATTTTCTCAATAAAATTTCATTGCAATAAATTATTTGATAACAAAATGTTATTTACTGAGATGTGTTTGAAATAGTGTTTTGTGATACAGTGTCACGTCGTCTGTATGACCATAGAGATGATATTTCGAATCCCGACAGTATTGCTGCGCTACATTATATATGCAAGACACTGAGAAACACACTACTCCAGGTTTTCATATAACACACATAAGCAGAAAGTATCACGACGACTTGAAATGAAAGTGAAGTAATAGAAATAGCTTTTTTTATATGCTTTGTTATTTTTTTCTTAACTGCACCGTGAAGAAATCTATTTAAATGAGGAAAATAAATAACTTTATTTACTCATTCTTTCCACGTGATAGAAGAAACACTTGACACACTGAACACATAAATTACTAATCAAATTTCTTTTCAGTTCTACTGCTGACAAAATGACATCATAAATTTACAGAATTCCTTATCACCTCACTGTAATAAGTTTTCATTCTTGCTAGCTTTAGTTCTCCATTGGATGTGTTTGCAACCGATACATACATACATGTATACATACATACGTGCATACATATATGCATATATATGAGCATACATATACATATATGGGTATATATCTGCAGGTGTACGCAGAGACGCACAAACATACACACCACACACATAAATGTGTGTGTGTGTGTGTGTGTATGTAGATGTCATATTTCTCAAAATATGAAACGAATTTAATTTCTTCTCCAGGGTTGTCCCTAAAGGGCTCAGTAAATAAATGAGCTTAGAGCAATATAAATTACAACACCACGTAAGTAAGCCACTGAGAAACCCACTGCCTTCTATCTGCATATCCGAATTTCAAAACAACTAAAAGCAAACATATCAAAATAATTATATATTATATACCCGTGACACGTCAATGTTTCTCGTAAATGAATATATATTTATTCAGAGAACGATTAAGCGTTATTCCAAGTAAACTAAATTACATAAACCATCAAAATTGTCTACGTAAAATTTGTAGTGACAATATTAAGGTGAAACGTCTCTAAATTCAGATATTTCCTCTTTTATGCCTAGAAAGTTGACATCAAAATGCAGCAGGTTTCGCACGTCATTAATATTCTCAAATTGCATGAGGAATTCTACGAAAATTTTCAATAAACGAATACCTCAGAGCAATTTAAATAAATATATTATTATATAGTCCATCTAAATCGAGCACACCTGAAAGTATATATGCGTTGCCTGTGTGTGTGTATGTGTGTGTCTGTCTCTGTGTGTGTGTGTGTGTGTGTGTGTGTGTGTGTGTGTGTGTGTGTGTATGCATATATATATATATA
>NC_068987.1:36800239-36802459 GCF_001194135.2 Octopus bimaculoides
TGTGTGTGTGTATGCATATATATATATATAGAGAGAGAGAGAGAGAGAGAGAAAGAGAGAGAGATTTACATATATACACATGCATGTATACTTACACTCATACACATACACACCCACACACTCTCACACATGAACATATTTTTTATACTAATAGCTTTATGCATAGATTCAACCTAAACTTGCTATTGTGCTCTACCTTAGACTGCCGATGCGGAAAAACAAGAGATTTGAATGGACACAGATTTCATGTCAACATTTATACTTCATGTTTTACGAGATTCCATTTGCGTTCTTTCTGAATTCTAAACACACCTATAGTCGGAGACCTACATATGTAGTATCGTCAGTGCATAACTTCGATTAGCTGACATTATCCACGCAATTAATCGGCAAAAACTACTCCTAGAGATTTACATTTAGATTTTAAACAACCTTAAGATAGATTTTGCACGCTGATTGCCTGGATAATGTCAGTTACTTTAAGTTTTCCACTGAACTCTATTTCATAGGTGCGACCCTTTTCAATTCAGATATTTTGTCCTCCGCTTTCAACAAGGCCCGAAATTTTGGAGGAGGGGGCCAGTCTGTTAGATCGACCCCAGTAAGATAACTTGATATATTATTGACCAAATAGGTATGACAACGTGACTTATGATGCAGATTTTAAAAAAATGTGTGGTTGAATAATTCAATATTATCCTCTCCTAAGTTCATTTCTTATAGTCGTAGAAATCCTCTAATGCTATTTTATATTTATTGTGACGTTGTTGATATTGTTGAGTTTTATTACTCCATTATTTCATGGCATACACTGCTACAGATAGATTCTCAGAATAGCAAAAACCAACGCATGAAACGACTGGGCATAAGTGACACATCACGTTGAGTAATGCACATTAAAGAGTGTGTACATAGGTGGTGGCTAAGCCTGCAAGAAATAACAGTGAATTCTGCCTCAAATTACATCACAGCTCTATTAATAGAAGAGGAAATATTTAGTAATGCTCTAGATAAACCATAAATCAGCAAATTTACTGAGGTGCTAGAATGCTGAATATAATGCTTTATGGAATTCATTCCTGCCCTCTGCACCCCGAGTTCAAATCCCGTCAAAGTAGGTTTGCTTTCCTATCATCGAAGTCAATATAAACAGTATTAGTCCTGTTTTCTGAAGTAGATACCGCTCTCTCTCCCTCTATCTCCCCCTCTCTCTCACACACAAACACACACAGACACACACACACACACGAACACACACTTTCAATTTGAAGTTATAGATTATGCTCTATACCATGTATAAAAAAGTGCTCTGCGACTCCGTCAGGAATTTAAGTTTGTGGGCATGACGTCATTCGTAAGTTAATAGCCGGTGTCATGGAAACGGAAACCTCTTCAAATATAGTTCTTCTGGTTCAACTTGTTCTAAGATCAAACAACAACTACAGTATCTATAAATGGTTATACATACAGTCCCAGTTGGGTACCTGTGGTTTTCTCTTTATATGTTGATAACTCATTGATTATATAGTGTTTCAACTAATGAAGCTGTTAAAATATCTAATAGCTTGGAAAGGCTCTGTGTGCGAGGTGAACAGTTATATCGAGATGAGATATTTCTCTTTCGGCTTTGTTCCAAGAAACTAGAACTAATCACCAGTTCTCATCATATTCTTGCTCCTCTTCGGATATTTACATATTTCTGCTACTAATTAGTAACGTTTTAAAATCTGCCTCTCATTTGAACAGAATTAGAATTATATACTTGAGAGAAATATCAATAATTGAATAGATTTAGACTACTTGTTTCGTGTTTGGTTTTTGTTTTTTTTTTGTTTTGCTTTTTTAGTTGCTGTTTTTTTCCATTTTTGCTTCCGCCTCTCAATGAAACCTCATTAGAAGAGAATTCTTCATATTTCATCAAAGACCTAAATCTATCCATTGAGTATCACTGATCATCTAGAAATTACAATTTCGTTTCTTTCTTTTTTTGTGTGTGTGAAATGGTTTTTATTGGTTTTTGTTTGCTTCTTTCTTATTTTTCCGATCATTATATGAAAAATAAAAATATATCAACAGGCATATAAATATATAAAAGTTAAGCAAAAGCAAAAAAGATAATCGGATTGAATTACGCATCGTTTTATAGCTTATAAATATGTAACAATTACGTCCAAAAGCTAATAATATATTCATAGAACTAAATGGAAATAATAGCAGACT
>NC_068987.1:36803558-36804893 GCF_001194135.2 Octopus bimaculoides
GAAGAAGAAGAAGAAGAAGAAGAAGAAGAAGAAGAGTGATAATAATATTTGTATACATATATAAGCACGCATATAAGAATATATATTATATCGATGTATGTATATCATATCCATGGATGTATATTATATGTGTGTGTGTATATATATAAATATGTTTGTATGTATATGTATGTATGCATGTATCTATATATACATGCATGCGTTTATTTATGTACGTATGTATGTATGTATGTATGTATGTATGCATGTATGTATGTATACAAAGCAATAAAGTATGAGGAAAGATTTCATCAAAGAGTAAAAGCATCAATTTGTTGGGTAGGAAGATTCCAGAGAAAGTAAAAAGCGGAAAATTTGGCCTCAATAACAGACTAATTAATACCGACAGTTCAGTGGTTCTTAACATCAAGTGAATGGTTTCTAATTAGGAGATTCTCCGCTGAAATAACAAATAAAATGTAGTCGAATGTTCAGAAATGCATGAAATAGAAGAAATCAGAAGAAATAAAATTACAAAAAGAAAAAAATGAAAAAGGAACATACTAAAAAGAATACATCTAGAGAAGGAGAAATGCAAAATGCAATGAGTGATATTCTTGTATTAGATTCTTGAAGATATTTCTAAATCCATTCCTACTGCTAAATGCATGTTAGGTTGGATATTGACCGAAAATTGTGCTTTCTAAATATAGGTTCCGTACGCATTTTATATTCTCCTTGCTGCTCTTACAATCAGTGGCATACACACTTATGCAGACGTTGTCATAGTCCACACTCATGCACGCACATACAACACACACATACACGCACGCAAGCACACACACACACACACACACACACACACACACACACACACACACACACACACACACACACACACAACCTCAAGCACATCACAACCTCACAAACACACAATCTCACACATAAACTCCGTGATATTCTCCGCAAATATATATTTGTGGGTATGCATGGATACACATGTATATATATAGAAATATAAACACAAATATTTGTGTGTACACGAACGCACATGTGCTGATGTTGGTGGGGGACCACACATATTTAATATCTTCCTAAAACATCTGAGACATCTTCATGGAATAGGGATAGATGTTTTCATGAAACAACTTGACCTCCAGCATTCTAAGGTCTAAATGATCCTACATCACAGCAAGAAACTCAAAAGAAGACTACAGTATCGAAGTTCCCCTTCACCAAATGTCAATCACAAAAGAATAGCCATTGAAGAGGTGATAACACTAACAGTGCCCCAGCATGGCCACAGCCTTTAAAATATTCATTAAATAAAAGAATAAAAGAATAAAAGAATATATA
>NC_068987.1:36806195-36812997 GCF_001194135.2 Octopus bimaculoides
TTCGTCAGACCCTGGGAACCCTGTGTAACCCTATGAACCGGTCATAACTATCTTTACTAAATATATACATATAAATATATATATCAAAAACTTTAAATAAGAGTTTTGACGCTAAATACATTTGGTAGATATCATTATATGAATACATATAAATATATATATATATATATATATGCTTGTGTGTGTGTGTGTGTGTGTGTGTGTGTGTGTGTGTGTGTGTGCATGCGTGCGTGTGTGTGCGCGTGCGTATGTGTGTGTGTGTTGGCGAAATTTTGTCGATATATTTGGCAGAATGTCACCTATCGAATAAGTGCGGTTCGGTAACAGTACGAATTTACGTAATGTTATCTAGCATGTTATGTAATGAAGTTAACATTTGGGGAATAGACTGCGTTATTGAAATACATTCACTGATATTTAAAAAAAACTGTCTATTCGTTTTTGTTATAGTTTCGCTTTCCTTGTGGAAGTTTATGATTGTATCTCGGTCTATAGCTATTATCTAATTTATAAATCTGAATTTATTTAGTCTAAAACAAAAAGAAAACACACTAAGATTTTATAATGATATTTAATTTTCATATCTTATCATATTTATTGATAGTTATTAAAGCGCGAAACTTTGGTTGCTTTAAGTTCGGGATACCCTGTATATATGTACACTTTTTTGATGGGGTACACGAGACGGTTTTAGATTCGAAGAATACAGTATTTTTCAGAGTACAAAATGCACATTTTACCATAAAACTTAGTGTTAAAACATAGCTGTTTATAATTCTCTCTAAAAAAAAATTGAAAAATATATTATAGTAATGGATTTCAAGCCTATCTAAACAAATATAAAATCGTTACAATGCTGTTGACCACTCAAAGCGCTTAATGCAGTTAGTGCTGGAAATCGCCTAATCGGTTTTTCAATACTTATTGGCTACTCGACAGTTTGTACGTGCTTGCAGTCAAACTGGATGGCTAACCGAAAGCCGAAGTACTGTATTTAAGGATAGGATGTAAAATAGCTTGTTTACTTACATGTCATTCTTTTTAAAAAATGTTCATGTCTAAAGCAAAGCGGCTGTCATACACAGTAAAATTCAAATTATATGTGATTAATTATGCAAAACAAACTCATACAAATAGAACTACTAAAAGATGTTTGGGTCCGCTAGCAACAGAAAAACAAAATGATTCGTTATCAACTCGATCAAAAAGAAAAATAAATGCAGTTCCCAGTTGGGTGGAAATCAACATGGCAAGATCTCGAAAATAAACTATACAACTAAGTTGTAGATTAGAGGAAGTAGTATCTGTTTTCACAAATATGATTTTTATTTTTTTTAAGTAAAGATAATTGCATGTCATAACAGTTTAGAAGATTTTACTGTTGATACATCATGGTTTTATCGGTTCATAAAAAGCAAAGGATTAGTTATCAGCTGCAACGAAAATTATTTAAAGAATACTGGATGAGTTTGACATGAAACAGCATTTTACAAGTATAACATAATTTCACAAGTTAAGAGATCATTTGAATCGTCTCAATTAACTACTATGAACAAAACTCCGTTTACATTTGCTGTTCAATCCAATAGAACAACTGATACAAAAGGTACGAAAGCTATGTCTGTAATACTTACTGGACAAGTATGTTGTGCAGATGGAAGACAAATTACAAACACTGTTATTTAAAAAAAAAAAGACTATAATTTACCCAATCTATATTCACCTACATGGAAAAGGATGGATGAAAGCGAAACACTTCTTTGATTTGAAAATATCTATTCGAAACGTCTCGGTAGTTTTTTAAAAAGCTTTCTCTCCTCCTCTGGGATTACTTTAGAGCTCATAAAACAGATGAAATAAAATAAAAGGCAAATGAGTTAAGGCACAATTACCGATTGTTATAGCTGGTAGTTTAACAAATCATCTGCAACTTCTCGAAGTTTTTGTTATTTTCTACTCGAGGCACAAGGCCCTAAATTTGGGAGGAGGGAGCCAGTCGATTAGATCGACCTCAGTGCGCAACTGATACTTAGTTTTTCGACCCCGAAAAGATGAAGGGCAATGTCGACCTCGTCGGAGTTTGAACTCAGAACGTAAAGACAGACGAAATACCGCTAAGCATTTCGACCGACGTGCTAACGTTTGTGCCAACTCTCCGCCTTTTTTCGATGTTTTTAACAAACCCTTTCAGACTTTAGTGAAAAAGAAGAGGAACAGTTGGATGCGACAGGAAGATTTTGTAACAGCAACTACTGGAGGAATGAAAAGGCTGACGAAGATTCAGGTTTCCATGTGGATAAAGAAATCGGTGGAAAATAAGACATGATATAGTGATTAAATCATTTAAGATATGTGATATCAATAATGCAATGAACTGTGATCTAGAAAGACATCCTCGTTGATCATAATAGTGGATCCAATGACGAAATGGCTGATTCTTTTTCAAGCGAAATTGAAATCAATGCGGATGTTCAAGGTTCTGAATTACACTAGAGTATAATAGAAGACACTTGACCAAGGTGCCACGCAGTAGGGTTGAACACGAAATCTCGTGGTTGCAATGTGAGCTTTTAACCACATAATCATGCTGCACTTAGATAGATAGATAGATAGATAGATAGATAGATAGATAGATAGATAGATAGATAGATAGATAGATAGATAGATAGACAAAGCCCTCTTTACTAGCGTGCTAATCCGGTCTCTGAAAACCTGTCCCGACGGGAAAGACGCGTTTAGTTTTCAATAGCCGAGGCCCTGCCTATGTGTTTTATCTAAGTCTAGCATACATGTCACGAGTTTGTGATCCGTGTAGCTATGTGGTATTGTGGACACCCTATGCTATCATGCTATCTGTATCTACTCTCCTACACAGTACTCTATCTAGATATGATCTCGACGACCCGATGCGGTTACTCCATGTCCACGTTGGCGCATTCGGGTGGTCGAGTTGGTACCTGTCGGACAGTTGAAAGCATCTGAGCAGGTCTCTGAGGCATTTGCATCCCCGTCTATTCCTATCTCTGCCCACCTAGTCTAAATGCGTGTCCAATGTAGCATTCCAATTCCCCACTAAAAGTAAAGGACGTTCCTGGGAATACTTCTAGACGTCGAAAGAAATCCGGCCGACCTGTTAAAGGCGGTGCGTAGACTGATATGAGTCGAAAAGCACACCCATCGCTGCCGTCGACATCCAGGACAACCAGTCTACTCTCCGGGTCTATGAATATTGTCTTTACTTCGAGATCCAGACTCTTTCAAAAGAGTACCCCCGTGCCACTACCACCCATTCTCGGCATACAGGGAGAAAAATAAATGTTAAACTGTCTACCAAACATGGACGTTAGGGCCCGTGGATCATGGAGTCTGGTCTCACTTATGGATATGATTTCTAGTTCACGTAACTTTATGTCGTTTAAGAGGTACCCTTGTTTCCAAGAGGACCCCAAGCCACGCGCATTCACACAACCAAACTTGATCATAATCTTGATGATGTATGTGTTTAAACACTAGCGATAGGAACAGAGAGTCACTGTTCGAAAGTTTTTGTGTCTCCTCCTTCGGTTTTTCCTCGAGGAGATCACTGTAAACTTTTTTTATAGGAGTATTTCTGGCATCTTGCAACTGCCTTGGGTAAATAGATTTTAATGTGTGGTGCAGGGTTGGTGTGATGTGCAGTATTTTGATGTGTTCTGGCGGTGTTGTGTATGGGTGGTTGCTTATTTTTATGTCTTCGTGTGTTAAGTTTGTTTTTGTGTTGATGTATTCTATCAACTCTGTATTTTCCGTGATGATGGCAGTGAGCATTGTGTGTTTGTTTTGGGGGTGTTTTTGCTGGTGTTGGTGTTGTGTGTGCTAGTGTTGGTGTTCGGGGTGTTTTCGGGAGTTGTGTATCTCCCTGCTTTGTTGGTGTTTGCTTTTGTTCTTCTTTGCTCCTCTTCCTCCTTCCTTTACTGGCCATTTGCCATTCCACATTACTTTCGTCTTCCGACGAAAGTTCTGAGGAATCGGAAGGGATAAGCGCATGTTATAGGCATCTGTGTGTGTTTCTGTCAGTGGTTGTGTTGCTGTTTCCGTTGGTGTTGGTTGCTGGTTATTTGTGTGAGGTGTATGTGATATGGGGGAGGGGGAATCAGTCTTTGAATTTTCTTTCCTTTCTCCTGTTTCTTCACTTGTTGTTGTCTTCTCGGTTGTTGGTTTTGCTGGTATTTCTCTTGTGGTTTTTTGTGTTGAAGGCAGTGTGGGCAGCAACGTTTTTTTTCACAAGTTTTGGTAGTTGTTGTTGTTGTTCTTTTTGGTTCTTTACGGCAGTTCGGCAATCAATCCTTTTTGAGGTGTGCCTTGCTGTCGCATATATAACAGCGTGGCCGCCTGCCCTCCACCACTACATACAACATTTGTTCAGGTGATAAATGTATGTAGGTAGGTATTTTGTTTGTAGAGTCCTCATTAATATGGAACAGAATTTCCAGTGTCTTACCGACAAAAATACAGACAAAAATACAGGAAAAAAGTCACCTAACTGCTACAACAGCAACCTCAGCCACAACCACTAGCATCACAACTACCAACAACACCACTAATACAACCACAACTGTAGCAGTTAGGTGACTTTTTTTCCTGTATTTTTGTCTGTAAGACACTGGAAATTCTGTTCCATATTAATGAGGACTCTACAAACAAAATACCTACCTACATACATTTATCACCTGAACAAATGTTGTATGTAGTGGTGGAGGGCAGGCGGCCACGCTGTTATATATGCGACAGCGAGGCACACCTCAAAATTTTTGGGGCCAATTAAACTTTTACTAGTATAGCGCCATGGATAATTCGATGTAATATACTTATTTTCTATTAAATATGTCACTTGGCCTTCACAAGACACTTTATTACTGTCAGAGGGTGACGGAAAGCAATCTGCATTACATTCTGTTTTATACATGCACAAATACATACATACAGACTGACAAACAGACAGACAGATACATATACAGATAGACAGACATGCAGACAGACAGAGAGACAGACAGGCAGGCAGACAGACAGACAGACAGACAGATATATAGACAGATAGATAGATAGATAGATAGATAGATAGATAGATAGATAGATAGATAGATAGATAGATGCGTTCAAAGCCGTGTAATTAGGAAGTTTATTGGCTCTTGTTTTTATACCGCGAAGCGGCGCCTTAAGCAGGTGTCTTCTCCTACAACCTCGGGTCTTATACTGTCTATATATTTCAATAATTTTATCTGAAAGTGAAGCTGAAGCGAAACTGATGTTATATACTTTGACTAAGTGTCTAAGCGTAGAAGCTACTAATTATTTCTTCCATTCTGTCATTTCCATCATTTCAGTTATGTGAGATTGGAATCGCTTTGTAATTTAGAAAATTCGAAGCCATTCGTATACTGTCTTAGATGCTATTTATAGGAAAAATTATGGTTAAGTGGAGGAATGCAAATGTAATTCTTCAACTATGAAAATTCTGAAGTTATATCAATTATGCGGTAATCAAAAATATTATTTGTTTGATGAGAAATATAGAATCCACCTTCCGGGATACAACTCTGAAATTATTGGGCCTTTTATATGCATAAAGTTGGAATCGACACCAGATTACAAATACTGTATTTGAAGAGCTTATGACTATAAAGTGTAATTATTAAGAAATTTTCTCTTTCCAGAATATTAGATCTAGCTTGCTCCTTGAATTCTAAGAAACCAAGAAAGAATATTGCGAGTAAAAGATTTCAAATCTAAAATAATTCTTTCTAATCTTATCACAAGTTCAATAATTTTGAATGGAGGAGAAAGTCGATTACATTGACCTCAGTACTCAACTGGTGCCTCCTTTATCGACCCCGAATTTTATGAACGGCAAATTTGACCTCGGTGGCATTTCAACCTAAAACTTAAGTAACTGAAATAAATTCCGCTAAACGCTTCGTCCGGTGCAACAGCGATTCATCTAGCTCGCTGCCTTTTTCCAATCTAAATTTATGACACATGAATTGATTAAAGTGAAACTGCTCGGCATAAGCTTGAAATGGCATCTCATATTCGATGTTCATAAAGTTAGCCCCACTGTAACCGTTCACATAATTAGGAGTATAAGAGATGCTTTTGTTGTGATATTACGATAGTTACCACCCCAAATATCCTCAAGACGCGGCAAAGGTTGACCAAATCAACCTCAGTACTTTTGTGCAACATAATTTTATCGTCCCTACAAGTTTGAAAGGCAAATCAACATCACGCATTGCATTATATTTACAATGTATGTTAAAAATCTGTCGGCTCTGCCATCCACTGTCCAGTGGTGGAATAATGAAATCTAATTTTGAAACAAGGTTTAGTCGAGAACTACTTCAGTTTATCACTGCTACTTATTTCATTGACCCTGGAAGGATGAAAGGCATATCTCATGACGGCTGTATTCAAAATTAGAACAGAATGTAACGCAGATTGCTTTCCGTCACCCTCTGACAGTAATAAAGTGTCTTGTGAAGGCCAAGTGACATATTTAATAGAAAATAAGTATATTACATCGAATTTACCACGGCGCTATTCTAGTAAAAGTTTAATTGACCCCAAAAATAATGAAGGAGGAACCGAAACAGAAGAGAATTGATCCCAATACCCAGGAAAATTACGCTAAATACGGTAAGACATTTCGGTATTTAGACATTTCAACACAAATATAAAAATATGAAACTATGCAGGTGAAATTTTATGTAGTGAAAGATGGTGCTATAGAAATGAATATCTGTGTGTGTGTGTGTGTGTGTGTGTG
>NC_068987.1:36813007-36817941 GCF_001194135.2 Octopus bimaculoides
ACAAAAATCTACACACATTCACATACGCTTGCACATAAACATGCATACAATTATATCTTTGGTGTGTGTGTGTGTGTGTGTGTGTGTGTGTGTGTGTGTGTGTGTGTGTGTGTGTGTGTGTACATGAATTTAATGATCATATTTCGAGGTGAACGTATTCGAAATTCAATTTATTATATTCATTTATAAACCAGTCTAATTCCGTGCATTCTGTTCAGAATGTGAGATATTTAAGGCTAAAATCTAATCGTAGCAATTTAGAGATGCACAAGAGAAAATCAAACGATTCAATAATGACCCCCCGAACGAGGAGACTTTTATGTTCGAAATCAATTATTTCTTGTTATAAGCCTCGCCAAACACATCGTAATTATTCAATTAATATTCGAGGTAATTTAATAGAAATTTTATGAAGTAATCAAGAAGGTCTGTATAACGAGAAATACTTTCACGAACAGTGTTGCATTCTATTATGATCTGATGTGTATGTAGCAATATTGTTGAGAATACAAGAAGATATTCCAGTTTCGAAAATATCTCCTCCCCGCCGGCTGGTGTCGGTCGTTGTTAGAAAATATTCGTGTATATGTTAATTGAAAGATGACCGACTAGATAATGTATTGCATTAGAACGACTACAGTACAGAGACACACACATATACACAGATACACACACTCGTATATATTATACAGATATGCTTTTACATATATATATATATAAGGTATCCCAAAAGTCACTATACACTTTCTATTTCCTATTTCGTTTCAGGTATCATTCGGAGAGACGTGACGCCATCAGCATTTGACACCTTAGACTTTGCAGTTTTTGTAAGTGTATCATTCCCTAGCCCATGGCACACCATACCACCAGCTTCAGAGAGTCTCTTTCATGTTCGAGAATTTCTGCTGGTTTTGATTTTCCCTAAATTTGACTATTGTGTGGGTTTACCCACCAGAGAGATGAAAGATAGACTCATCGCTGAACCAATAGTTTTCCAAGAACTGAGAGTCGTTTTAGTAATGGTGGAGGAATGATTCACACATTTCCACACGAGCATCAAAATCTTCCGCTTGAAGAACAACCTGAAGTCGGTATGGGTAGAGCTTTATCACTCTCCGAAGCATCGGCTGAATCGAACTTTGTTAATGCTTCCAGTGCAGTCCTCCGGAGGGACTTCCTCTGGCTTTTTGCGAACACCTGCTTCAGAAGTTCGATGTTTGTCCCCCTCCATCATTTGACAACCAGTGTTGGTGCGCTTACGTTCCCATAATTTAGCGGTTCGGCGAAAGAGACCGATAAGATAAGCGCCAGGTTTAAAAAGAAAATAAGTACTAGGGTCAATAATTCGACTAAAATTCTTCAAGGCGGTGCCCCAGCGTGACCGCAATCTAGTGACTGAACCAAGTAAAAGATACAAGATATGCATAAATATATCATATATGTGTTTATGTAAGGAGGATAGAGAGAGATACTGAGAGAAACATATAGGTATGTATGTACATGTATATATACATTGACATATATAGGTAGATTGTAGACATAAGAACCAAAGAATTACATTTTAATTTATCTAAGCGAGATATCTAATCTGTCAAAGTGCACGACGACTCAGGTAGCAGTAGTCATTGCTATGACCATATGTGTATGTAACTTGAATAATCGGATAAATTGAACCTTCAGTGTACAACATAAACCAAAATATGGAATATTTAAAAGTGACACGAAATATCAAAATGTTTCGGCAATTATTTATAAGGTGTATTTCAGAAAGTTTGAAACATTTTCAAGGGAGACATTTATTAATTTCAAAGAAGTACAAAACTTTAATCTCCTTCAAAGTAGGATCCTCTGACTTTAATGCCCTTGTTGTAGAGCTCCAGCCCCTTTGTGAAGGTCCCATGGAAGTCCGTCAAAGTGAAGGTGTCCACGACCCTTCTCACAGACGCCTTTATCTTCTCAATATTTTCAAATGGCAACTCCTGAGTTTTTCTTTCAACTTGGGAAGCAATCAAAATCACAGGGTACAAGGCCAGGATTGTAGGGAGAATGAGGGACAATTTTGATACCCATCTCTATCAATTACTTGGTTAACATGGAGGAACTGTGGCTTTGTGCATTGTCTTCGTGCAGGTACCACTGACCTGAGTAGTATAGCACTGGGCTTTTGTGACGATGTCTCTTCCTGAACTGTCTCAAAACCTGCACAAAGTAGAGAGGAAATACACTTGATGTACGTGATGCTTTGCTGTCGAAAAAAAAGGATCATCATGAGCTTCAATGCTTTACCTAGTCTTCTTAGGTCTTGAGAATCCAGGGGGCTTCCAATGAGCATTCAGTCTCTTGAGCTTTGAGTCATAACAGTAGATCCAGCTTTCGTCAGAAGTTACCAGAGACCAAAGTACATTTGGATTATAGGTAACAAGCTCAACTATCTCCCTACAGTGACCAACGCATTTTTCCTCTATTCGTCACTGAGCCCTCTGGGAAAAAATTATACGCATGTTCAGATCTTCATGAATAATTCTATCTACAATTGCTACACCAACTTCAAACTATACGCTTATCGTTTTTTTTTTTTACGACATGCTTATTGCTTTTATAGACCAGCTCAGATGTTTTGACGTCCCTCTTCCTTTCACATCTTATATAGTTTCTTACCTCTCTTTACCACCCTTGAACCTCTTGTGCAAAAATATATGCTCAGTTCATGCAAGTTAATTCATAAGCAGTTCAGTCCAGGGTTCAGTCCCACTGTGTGGCATCTTGGGCAAGTGTCTTCTACTATAGCCTCGGGCCGACCAAAGCCTTGTGAGTGGATTTGGTAGACGGAAACTGAAAGAAGCCTGTCGTATATATGTATATATATATATATGTATGTGTGTATGTGTTTGTATGTTTGTGTTTGTCCTTCCAACATCGCTTGACAACCGATGCTGGTGTGTTTATGTCCCCGTAACTTAGCGGTTCGGCAAAAGACACCGATAGAATAAATACTAGGCTTCCAAAGAATAAGTCCTGGGGTTGATTTGCTCGACTAAAGGCGGTGCTCCAGCATGGCCACAGTCAAAAGACTGAAACAAGTAAAAGAGTAAAAGAGTATTCATTTACATATTTTGGGCATATATGGCTGTTTTGCAATGAAGCAACCGTGCGTGTGTGCGCGCGGGCGGGCGAGCGTGTGTATGTGCGTGTGAGTGTATGTAGATATTTAAACATGGGAATAATTGCATTATTGCGGATACTTACGTGAGATTCGTGACATGACAGAGTTTTCTGGAATTGATAGGAGTCAGTCGGTATAAAATCTGAAACAGCAAATCATAGATGAAATGAGATGACATCATATTTTTTTAAGTCACAATGTTCTTGTCGACTAGTCGATGTTATGATACTAAATTTGAGCATGTGTAGGTTGATATCTACAGAAAACTTATCCGAAAGGAGAATTCGAGAGTGGGATTCTTTCCGCAAGAACTGAGTAAAGAGATTGTGCAAGTTTTCACTAGGAAAATATCAATGCGGAACATAGATGTATCTCATATTACAGTTTGCGTATGGATGTCGCTATATTATATGATTATAAGTGTGAATGTTGTCTACCCTCACCTTGAATACTGTTGTCTGCTATGGTCTCCCTACACGAGCCAGAATATTAAAAATCTTGAAGCACCAAAGAGATCAATTACAAAAGAAATTAATGGCATGTCTGGTCTTAATTACTGGGATCGACTCGGGAATCTCAAACTGTATTCTTTCCAGCACCGCCGAGAGCGCTTTATTATTTGTATCATGTGGAAATTGTTCCGACAGTATTGCCCGTATGATATCGGTATCACTTTTAAAAATCCACCCAAGGCTTGGTCCCCGTCCCATGCATCCTCTACAGAAATCATGCACTAAGACAGAACTACTTCTCCCCAACTGGACCTGCTCTTTTAACATCATTCCAAATTATAAAAAGGAGGAAAAAGATTTCATAACCTTCAAAAAGGTCATGGATGAATATCTCCAACAAATCCTAGATAAACCACCTACACCCGGATATACTGCTGAAAACAACAACTCTTTAATCGAATGGGCAAGGTGCCTAGAAATAACTGTACAAAAATACATTATTAAATGTATTTTCCAGGTGGAGCTATTAAGTTAGCTATGGCCAGGGCCAATGTGGCCGAAACCTATCTAAGTATCTAAGTATATATATATATATATATATATACAAAGGCGGGCGAAATGCTTACCGGTATTTCGTCTGCCATTACGTTCTGTGTTCAAATTCCGCCGAGGTCGGCTTTATCTTTCATCCTTTCAGGATCGATTAAATAAGTACCAGTTATGCACTGGAGTCGATGTAATCGACTTTATCCCTTTGTTTGTCCCCTCTTCGTTTAACCCTCCCCTACATACCCCACCTCTACCCCCACCTTCAGCCTAACTCACACCCCACCCTTGCTTTCCCCACTCTCGCTTCCCCCACATCCCAACACCATCACACCACACACCATTACACCATTCACCACCATACCACACAACACCACATCACATCACATCACCACGCACACACTAGCTCTGACCACTTCCCAGCTCGACATCCACACACCTACACATACACACACGCACACGTCAAGGTTACCAGTCCTCTTCCACACGCACATACATGCTGTCTTATACACACGCACGCGCACCTTCATTTTTGGATCACCACTACTTTATTATTTCCCCTTCTTCCTAGCTCTCCTGTGTGATCCCTCTGTCCGGAATTCGCCATGATGGATCGCTAGCCACTACATATTCTTTATTTTCTCTCCTTGTTTCTTTCTGTGTTCCTTTCTGTGGAAGAGCGTATGCTTGAAACGTTAAAGACTTTTTCCCTTCTCGAGCGTTAAACTAATACATCTGTTTGTTGTCTACACCACCTGTCTTCGTCTTTTGTT
>NC_068987.1:36817951-36819980 GCF_001194135.2 Octopus bimaculoides
TATATATATATATATATATATATATATATTCAGATTTGCGTTTGGGCTTCTGTAGTTTGTGAACAAGAAAAACTACAATTGGACATTTATTTGCAATCACTACAATTGTTTCTACGCAAAGTAGTTCTCCAGGCTTGCATGTATTTGGTTATGTAACCGTTTCTCTGCATTATGAGATTTAGTTATGTTTCCTCGGGCGGTATAATATAAATATTGTCTCCATATTCTCGGTTTCAAGTGCATTTTATCTGTCTGTTGTGGCCTGCGAGTTAGTAGTAGCCACTGAATGTATCAAGAGATGTGTTGTGACTGAAGGTTTGTTGATAAACTTCTTTGAATGTATGGATGGAGTGGGATGGGGGTTTCGTTATTATTAGCTACGAACACGACAGACAGATAAGATGCTCTTGAAACCGAGAATTTGAGTTTACGGAGACAATATTGATATATCACCTTAGGAAACACGACTAGATCTCATAATACAGGGAAACGGTTACATAACCAAATACATGCATGCCTGGAGAAGTATGTTGTGTAGAAAAATTGTAGTGATTGCAAATAAATGACCGACAGTACTCCTTGTTGACACCAACTTATTCAATTACTTATTCACACACAACAGGAGCCTAAACACAAATCTGAAAGTCCGCATAATACTACTACTAGTTATATATATATATATATATATAAGAATGAAGGTGGCTAGACACAGTATGAAATCAAAAAAGAAAAGTTCGATCGTTATTAATAGTGACTGTGGGTGCGGGGTAGGATCTACATTGCTAGAAACAAGAGACAAAGACCCTTATAGCCAGAAAAAGCACAAGTCCATGTACTGACAGTGGAGATAACCTCCCCACAGCGAGCGAGGGTACTATATTGGCAAGCCAATTTCACTTGGAATTAAAACTCATCAGTAGTATTACATCACTGATGGTTAAGCTAAATCTTACCTGTCAGTATAGAGAATTTACTATAAGAATCAATGACTGATTCAGTAAAATTGTTATGTGAAAATAATGAAATAATGCAGGTAGCCAGACGTAATATAAAAACAAAAAGGAGAAATTGAATTATCACTAATAGCGACTGAGGATGCAGGGTAGCATTCTTATGGTAAATCTGAAAGTAATAACCTTCTTATGGTGTTTTTTAAGATTAGCATTATTGATGTGCAGGCGTTTAGTGAAAGATGGTGAATAGCTGTAGACTGGCAGAATGTTGTAGAACCATTTGGTGGCGATGATATTCTCAGCTGCGTAGCTGCATTTGTCTCTCAAACATAAGATTCTGTTTCGTATGTAGGCACCTTTACTCTCGTGTTAAGGACTGATGCGGTGTGCTAATAGGTTCTTACCAGCTAATTTCTTCTAATATTCGGTATAAATGGACTTCTCCTGAGTTAGAAATCGATCCAGATTTATCAGGGTGTTCAATCTCGAATTTGATGTGCTCGTAAGTGATGTTAAATTTTCGGTATATGAGGCCGGTCTGCACCCGGGAAGACCTGGTTATTGGGATATCATCCACAAACCTAAAGAAGATGCAAAAGTGCAGTGCAAAGCACTGTGCGCTTCAGTAAGTAATGGCCAGAAGACCGGATGGGTTTTACCTCAATAATAGACTTGAGACCTGCATGTCATCGTACTGAAAGTATGTGCTCCTTACCATGATTGGCAATTGCTCCTGAACGTCTAAGGGTGTGAGACCGAAATAATGGAGGTTGATGGAAGAAATAGAAAAGGTAAGAGGAAGACGAGAAAGAGAAGAAAATGAAGACATAGAAGGAAAGAGAGGAAACTGCGAGAGAAATGTGTGATATAGAGACACGCACACAACCACACACGCGCACACGCACATATGTTTATAAGACAAAGTTATTCTATTCCAAACCGGTAGAAAAATAGGAAAAGGGAGTTGAAAATATACTGGTTTCGTTTTAAACATTCTTGAAGACTTAACCGGTTTCACATATTTCTCTGATTTTCAAAAGTTGAGGCAGATGTGGAGCTATGCTGCAATGGTCCTA
>NC_068987.1:36820291-36827787 GCF_001194135.2 Octopus bimaculoides
ATATATATATACATATATATATATATATATATGTATATATATGGATTCGTTATTTGCAGCGGGAAGCAGTATTAGTTCAACACACCATTCTATATATCTTACTAAATATGGACATACTGAAATGACAAATAGTGCCAAAAAGCACAGAAGTATATCAGTACCAGGCGGAAAGCGTCCACTAGCTGCGGTAAAGTTGCTAAACCTTGATGTCAGTGTCTTTATGCGTTAGTATCTATTAGTAACCGCATGTTTAGCCAAATGTAGCCTCCATTGACATAGAGAAAAAAAGAAAAGGATAAAGATCCTTCCCGGTGTACATGAACACATAAGGCCGGTTCCCGGTTTTCATAGCGTATATGTTCCCCACCTGGAAAGAGACGGCGCTCCGTCGCAGGATTGCTCATTCTTGCCAGCTCTGTAGAGTGGAGCAATGTGAAATTAAGTTCTTTGCTCAAGAACACTGCGTGACGCCCGGTCCAGGAATCAAACGTTCAATTTTATGATCATAAATCCAACACCTTAACCTCTAAGGCACACACCTCCACAATGACATAGAGTAAAATATCCGTTATTAGCGATGGAAACCTCATCGGTTTAGTATAACATTCTGTATGACTTACTTCAGATGGAAATACTGTAAAAAGCCACAAATTTGTGGTATTCGTCCTGAGAAAGCATCTCGTATAGACATATAGCTCTAAAACGCGTTTAATACTAAAATAGTTTTAGCACAACATCTCTATACGAGATGCTTTCTCAAGACGAAAACTGCAGTTCTGTGAATTTCCACACTATATCTACGTTAAGTAAGACTAAATAGTTTAAACAACATCTGCTGGCATGTCCCAACGTTTCATATTACGGAAAAAAATTCAAAAAAGAAATTAGAAGCAGTTCGTATGTCGGCTGTGGTTTTTAGGCGTAAGAGAATATATCCTCCATGCGCCTGGTGCAAAAGACACCTACATACATACATACATACATACATACATACATACATACATCTCACATTTTGACATGAAAAGTACATAATAACTACCTTTAAACTAAGATCTGATGAGCATGCCTTTCTTTCCCTGTGACGGGGACATTGGCTATAAAGGAGGAGTCATTCACCTTCAGTTTACTGCTATAAACTCTCCCACAATATTCTAATGTAAAGTAAATCTAGCACAAGCATTTTAGCTTTGAAAAGCATATGAAGGCACATAATTCCACTTTCTCGATGGTATTTTAGACGAGTAAATGAAGAATCGAGAGAAAGATGTTGGTTAATTTATAGATAGATAGATAGATAGATAGATAGATAGATAGATAGATAGATAGATAGATAGATAGATAAACAGACAGACAGATAGCTTCTGCCGATTAAAAGTAATATACGCATGTTTATAAAGAGAGAACGGGAGGAGAGAGAGGGAGGAGCCAGAGATTCCACTAGCAATCAGAAACAGTGTGGTGTGTTGATCATTTAGTTACTACTCTCCCATATTTTGCGGTTACATTTTATATTCTGATTCATTATATATTTTAGATGTACTCTGTTATGTTTAAAAACGATTCAGTCTCGACTTTAAATTTTAAGCTCCTCGGCCACTATTGTTCATGAGTTTTATCAATGGTTGTTAATGCAGAACTTCTTACAAACCTCTTAGCATGGTATTTTGTGGTTCTATTTTAATTTGATTTTTAATTTTCTAACAATTTCTATTCTTCCGCAACACTTCTCACAACTGTCTGTTACCTTAACCCTGATTTAGAAGTGTTTCTCTTTTTCCTCTGCTAATAGAAAGCAGGGTTCTTTTTATCTATTAATTTTAGTTTCTTTTCATTCTTTTTTAGATATTTTTATAAGAAACCTTATTTTAATTTTCTAATTTCTAATTTCAAAATGCCTTTGTCTGTATTTACAGCAAATAAATTGTTTTCTAAGTTAGACATTGTGTGGTAGATTCGGAAAGTGATCTCTTCTTTGTTTTCTTGTTTAGCATTGCTTGTATTTCAGAATGCTGCAACTATTTCATTGGAATAGCTAAAATATTGATGCCTATTATCTTATAATTAGTATTTGGCTTAGTTATAAGAATTAAGCTTACACGTCTATAATATTCTTTCATCTGTTAATGTTGTACTCTGTTTAGATTATTTATTGAGAAGTATTTGCGAATATGCGTTTGATCTAATTATCGATATTTCTTTATCTGAAATTACATCAGTGGCTTTAAATAATTTTCTCTTGTTTTCTGCATTTCTTTTTTCTAAATCAAATTTAATATGCTGCTGCTGTGAGACACTACTCCACATGAGTTGAGGTGTTTTTCATTGTTTATTGCCTGCAGTGTAAAACTTGCGTTGATATGAGTGTGTGTGTGTGTGTGTGTGTGTGTGTGTGTGTGTGTGTGCGTGTGTGTGTGTGTGAGAGAGAGAGAGTTTGCGTATGTGTGCATTTGTGTGTATGTGTTTGAGTGTGCTTATGTATATATAAATATATATACAGTTACATATATATGAATACACACACATACAACACACACACAAACACATATATATGTATGTGTGTAGCTATGTTTATATATGTATGCATATGTGTTTATAGATAGATAGATAGATACACACACATAAAAACACACATACATATATGTGTGCATTGCAAGGCATATATATATATGTATGTGTATGTACGTATCAATGTAATATATATATATATATATATATATGTGTGTGTGTGTGTGTGTGTGTGTGTGTGTGTGTGTGTGTGTGTGTGTATGTGTTGTATGTCATATAGATATATATGTATATATATGTGTGTGTGTGTGTGTGCGTATATATATATATATATATATATATATATACGAGAAAGACAGTAAAGTGTAAATATTGATGTGTTTCGAAAAATGTTACGAAACAACTATGTTTTAGGGAATAGAGATTAAATCTTTTTTTTAATTGTCCTTAGTAAATGTGCGCATAGAATCGAAGAACATTTACTGGGAAAACAGAAAAAGGTAGTTACCACAAAAGAATTAAGTGATTGGAGAAAGAAAGTGAGAGAATGAAGGAGAGAAAGAAGTTGAAAGGGACAAGTGAATAAAAGTCTGAAGGAAGTAGTGATTAAATCTTGAAAGAAGAGGAACAATATTCTTTAGTGCAAATTAGAGACAATGACGTTCAAATGGCCAACAATATTTTTTTAATTTACACGGATTAAAACTCCCATCTCACATTTTTTCTCATTTCTCACCAACCTCACTCTCCTCCAAATTATTTTCATTTCTCCCTCCAGTCATTTCCTTCGCTCACATGTGCAGTAACTCATTCGTTAGTATTTCTAATATTTCTTCACTATTTCCCCATTTTTACCTAACAAAGACAAAAATCTTCTCTCTGTGAGAATCATATTTCCAAAGGCGACGCGATATACGAACATAAAACCTCATTTTAAATTTAAATACAACTTTACCCAAAGTAAACCTTCGTTTGTTAGCTCGTATGCTTTTTTTTATATTCTATGCAAGATATATTTAAATATTCTCTTATAGCACGTATGCCTAAGCTGAGTATGGTTTTGTATGATGGTTAAAGATTTTAATGTCTGACAGGAAGGAAATATGAAAATTTTCGAATATTCCTCTTCTAATCTTTTTGCTCTGTAGAATTATGTACCATTTACTCAAAATCTTTTTGATGTACCTGCTTTCTACTGGTGCTCTCTTGGTAATGGTTGATTTTTCCAGAATTGATGCATTTTTAACACTGTTAAAGGCTTTCCAGCAATCGACTTCACCATTCTCAAAACCATTTTCTTTCTTACTGTAATTCTCAGTAATGGCTTTGTCTGATCAATAATTGATATTTACAAGCAAATGATGCATTTCGGTATCCTGTCAGTTCTCGAAGCGAGTTACGTTTAAAAGATATAATTTTTTTCAATATTATTGCTGTTGAGGCTTTGTATACTGTAGGCAGGCAAGTTATTGGCTTTCCAGAGCCATTTCAGTAGAACATTGAATATTTTTGGAAGAACATTGTGTTTAAAAATAAAACATGTTAATCAAGATAAATCTATCATTTTTAGGTGCCTACCAGTTGTACTTGTTCTGTGGTATCTAAACAATATCTTATAGTATTTTTGCTGCACATTTTTTTTCAGTATTAATGTTTGAAAATTCCTTCACTCTCTATCCTAAATTATTCTACTTGTCTTGCTGTTGGCGCTGTATTGATCTCTATTGTTCTATGCAGTTCTTCGTTAAAAATGTTTTGGTTTGATATCAAACTGTTTTCTTCAAAACATAGTTTTTGCTATTCATCACGATGGCGAAGCGATTTTTGCGATTTGTTTTGTTTCGGGAAGCATTCTGTCAGTTTGGGTACTTCATGTATTGTATTTCTGTAGTATCTGTCTCTTCGTGTTATATTTATTTCTTCTCGTTACTGATTTTACTACATATTGGGATATAAATTTTCTGCCTGCCTCTGAATGTTTGTTCAACATGTTTACTTGGGTTTGTATTTTCCTATATGATTAGTTTTGCGAAAATATCCGTTTTAATGTGTAACTTCAATCTATGTTTGCAGCTGTTTACGTTAAGTCTACAATAGTCGCTCATAAAGTGAGCACTAACATATTTAATACAGGGATCTAATAATTGAATTTATATCCATAATGTGAAGATCCAGTCATGGATAAAGAAGGCGGGAGAGACACTCACCGAAATTTACATTCAATAAATTTAATTAAACATTATGTAGAAGTACTCAGTCTAGAGTTTTGTAGTACGGTGACAACTTCTGTATATGTTGCATTTGTGATTTCGTCGCTGATCGAGATCTTGTCCATTAAATATATTTTGTAAAATTTCAGCTTGCACCATCAAATATATACTTTGTGAGTATAGGGATAATTTTTTTTTCTTTTTGATATATTCTTTATATTTCTGGAAAAATGCCTTTGAATTCTTAACCTGTTTCCTAGTGGTATAGACATTTGAGAAGGTATAGAGAATATTGTATGTGAAGCTAGCATAAAAAAAAGATTGTGAGTTCATGTATACATATATATATTTCAGATATATGATATCTTGTACTCGAATCCTAGAAGTTAAATGCTTTACATAGAAACCTGTAAATACAAGCAATGGGGAGGGGGAATAGTTCGACAATTCTTTTGCTGTGCATAATAACCTTATGTTTAAGTAATTTAACTTATTGTGCGCTAAAAATCGAATGTTGACAATAAAAGAACTTACCGATCTGCATATTTGTTGAGAAAATTGTTGAGACACAGTTGATAACAAGTTTGTCATTTCCGGTATAAACTTCCTGTTTTCCACACTTAAAGACATGTTAAAAGTCGTTCCTAGAAATTAGATTGAAAAGTAAATCATTCAGGAGTTAACACATTCTTCTAACAGCATAAACAACGTCAACAACATGGTCATTTCAGATACATTCTTACGGTTGAAATTGTTATCATCATCATCGTCTGTTGTTGTTGTAGTTGTTGTTGTTGCTGCTGCTGCTGCTACTGTTGTTGTTTAAGCCCCGAGGAATCCTGGTTAGCGAAACTCATAGTTAAAGGCTTTCCAGCTAAGATTATCCTACATTTTCCCTGGGCATGATGTATCTATGACTGCATTAGCCAATGTGTTCTTAGAAGGAAACTTTGGTTGCTATTTTAAGTGAAGCTTGACCAAAATCATCACTCTCTACTAGCCAATAGAATAATTCAATCAATTATACGTAACTAGCAGAGATACCCGACATTGCTTGAGATTAAATGGCATAGTTTGTATATATATATATATATTATAGTTATGTTGAAACATGTGATACGGGAAAGTGCAGCATTCGCGACAAAACATTTGTGGAGTAAATGATGGGCTAATTCGACTAGGCGGCATGTCATGCGCCCGTTTGGAGGATTCTAGGCCCTAACTTGTCATGGAAAATTGGGTATGTGGGTGTGTGATTTTTAAATGCACTGAAAAGCTGTCAGTGGATATACTCTCCTTTGCGGCGGTCGGCGCTGCGTCTAACACAATACATTGTATGATTGACAGTCGAATGAATGTAGGTGTAATGGAGATATTGTACGTAAATGGGTACATTCCGGAAAGGGGTTGAAAAGGAAGACGGCAACGCGGAAGTGAACTGTTGTAATGTTGCAGAAGGTGAAGTGTTGACATTGGATTGCTGATGATGCTGTAGAATAAGAGACATAATCTGAGCCTATGCAGTTACATGAGAATATATAGTAAGGAATTACTTGAATAAATTCCGCGTGGTTGGTGGGTGTAATTGGAGAATATCCTTTGATACTGAAGTCCATGCAGGAAACGGCTTTGTTGGTGCAGTCTTCGGGTTTGTTGGTGTTATGCCGAAATGGTATCCATCTTTACCGTTCACAAAGAGTAGTGGATACTGGAAGGCATCGTAGGATGTAGTAACTCCTACAAAACCTTTTGGTAAACAATATTCTTTGTTTTCCATTGTAGAACAAATGCAAATAGATTTTTTTGCTTCCCACTCTAGAGCAGCCAACATTCAATTGCTCGTGTGAGCATAACTCTTCCAGGTGAAATTCTACCACAGACAGTGTTTGACCCTGGAATTTATTGATAGACATTGAGAAACTGATACGAAATTGAAGTCTTCTGAATGGAAAAGGAATTTCTGCTCCCAGTGGAATGAGAGGAAATCTGGTTATGAAAACATCTTCTCCTTTGCCACATCCAGAGAAAATGAGGCCTCAATAGCATGTGGCATCATCTTCTTTACCACCAGGCGTGTCCCACTGCAGAGTGTTGGCGGATCCAAATTCTTCAATGACATTACTGGAGTTCCCACTTTCAGTTCCAATCTGTGGGGAAGTAGTCCTAGAGGCTCCAATGAATTGAGAAATTCTGTTGGGTAATTTACCATCTCTTCTGGATCTAGAATTGTATCAATTGACATATAGATGTGAGGACTTCCATGAAGGTACTGCAGCAGCTGCTCATTAATTTTACTTGCAGTGCAGTTTTTTTGTTTGTTTGCTTTTTGTTTTTGTTTTGTTTTTTTTTAGCCAGTATTGCTCCTTTACACAGCCAAATGAGATTGTGATAATTTTTTACCGATGGATGTAAGGGTGACAATCAATTTCGGAAAGTTACTTCGCAAAGAGTTACCACCCTTCACTACGTACCGCAGGAAAAGGTATTTTCTGATCGCAGAGGGCCCGTTACTCATTATGTGAAAAGTTTTAAGAGTCTAAAAACCATCTCTGGAACATAAGTAATGCATGATCCCAATCTGGAGAAAATCAGCTGTGAACTTCAGATTTTATGCGTATATACACACGCACACACACACACACACACACAACCTCACTTCCATAGCTAGCTAGCTAGCTAGCTAGATAGATAGATAGATAGATATCTTTTTATTATAGCCACACAGGGCTAAATACAGAAAATGGACAAATTACAAAGTAGAGCTTTTTTTGTGGGGGGGGG
>NC_068987.1:36833829-36838870 GCF_001194135.2 Octopus bimaculoides
TTGGAAATAAACTCCAGAAGGAGCCACTTCCTATTACAAAACCCCAATAGGGTCGAAGTGTATAGACTTATACACCTCTTCCACAAAAAATATTTTAAAACTGCAAAAGTTTTGACATATAAAAGGCCAACTTACTTGCGAGCCGATGTGACTAGCATCCGTCCAGATCAGATAGATAGATAGATAGTGTGCGAGTAGGTAGGCAAGTAGGTAGGTAAGTAGATAGATAGATAGATAGATAGATAGATAGATAGATAGATAGATAGATAGATAGATAGATAGATAGATAGATAGATAGATAGATGGAATGTTCGGATAAGCTGTCATTTTTCTTTAAAGAAATCTTCTTTTGAAAATAACACAATTTTCATTGGTTTCTGCCTTTCTGGGTTTTTTAAACAAAACTATGGCTCTATATAGAGATTTCAAACCGAAGTAAGTTTTAGTCAAAACTGTGAATACATATAGAGTTTCAGTCGAAACTGAATACATATAGAGATTTTTAAATCAATGTATGATTTCAAACCAAAGTGAGTTCACAAATTGAGATTTGCAATTAAAATATGAACACATGGAGATTTCGCAATGAAGCGGAATGATGCCTTATAAAGGTCAGAAAGACAGACAAATGTTTTATCGTTGGAATAGCGATGAAAACTAAGTTAACCTTGATGGAAATTGAACTCAAAATGCAACTGGTCGTAACTAATTACTGCAAAGCGATTTTTCTGCCGCTCTGCTGACTCTGATACCCATGGCACTCTGCAACAAATATTTCAGCCAATGAGAGAGCATCTAGCGGTAAGCCTACACCCTATGAATAACTACTAAATCTTCCTCAAACCACACCCTACCGTCTTTAAAATGACATACTGAATGTAGGAACACAGAAAAATGGTCAAATGACCATGGTCCGAATGCCTTTGATCATTGTTCTGATTTATTAGTGTTTACCTAGGTTTACATAGTAATGACACCGAAGAATAGATAAATGTTTCACTAGTCGAAACAAATTACAATAAGCAATACATGAGTTGGGGGTCTTGCTTCTCACTAGTGTTTTTTTGGCCCGTTGTGAAAGTAACCTGTTGTGACTGTGTCTATTTGGCTGTTAATATGTATCACAGGATCATGTATTTCATTACTACAAATAGGGACAATTAATTTGTCGTTAGTTGGTTTGCATTGAGTACTTTCTCCTGAGGGAAGTGCAACACTGACAGATACACTACCATTCAGTCAGTGAGGAAGAGGAGAAAATTTGCCTTTCATCTACCTAAAGTAACCAAAAATAATCCCTAGTGTCCTAAACTTTTGAGACATTGTCTAAAAATATTGGTTAACCTGTTCTATAATAGTACACCAAGCAACACAACACACTACTTCAGTGAACGGGAAACACTAAGCGGTCATTTGATATGAAAGACATCGTAACCATATCATGTTATTATGTAGAAAAGTACTAGGATTCACGTTCGATAATGTTGTCTGTGATATACAAAATGGCGAAATGACCCCTATTGAAAATTGACCAAAATTTTACGGAGTTAAAGGAAAATGAAAATACTCACCATTGTCATCTGTGTTGTGACCTGTGAAAATTTAGAAGAATTGAGTAATATAAGTAATTATGAGATTTACATATAATTGTTTAACATTCTACGAGAGGAAGATTATTATTTAATGCATTAACATGGAAGATAAAATTAAAACCTCATTAGCCTAATCTGTCGTGGTCTAAAGAGGTACCACGCGAGTATTTCACACTAATTAGCAAAGCCAGTGTATGTGTCTTCATTAATTTAAAATTCTCAGTTGAAATGTTCCGATATGTATACTTTTGAAAGACGTAGTTCAGTAGTCATAGCTGGGTTAATCACTATTTGATAAATACACCTGGTTAGGAAAATGGAAAACCAAACAATTGATATAATGATTATACATCCTTTAAATATGTGAGAGGTTCATTTATTAATTTATTGATTAACACAATAATCATTTTATTGATTAACACCATGAGTGATTTCTCTGTTGACAGATTAGTTCCTTGATTGATTCGGTTATTGACTGATATATTCAATGATGGATTGACTGAATGATATTGATAGATTGATAGAATGACTGTCTGATTGATTAATTGAATTAGATCTTCAGATATGTAAAATGAACCTTTTTTTAAGGAGGTGGAGTTATCCTTAAAAGATAGCGAAATTAACAACGTTCTTTATAAGTTGAAGCATTGTCGAAAAAAAACGCAAAGGATCAAAGAGATACAATTTATGATAGCTGAGAAGCAAAACATTTTCATATGTAAAAAGAAAGCTAAACTTTTGAGAAATTCTAGCAGAAAAAAGTTCACTCTAGGCTACACAGCCAGACAGCGACTCATATTGTTGCCATAAACACCCAGCAACACCCATTAGAAGATATTTTTCACCATATAAGTAAAGCACTGCTGTCTTTCCCAACAATTATAAGTACCAAATGAACTATTTGTACGAATATCCTCCAATAATCAACAGGCCATCAGCCCTGTTACCACATACATTTGTAACTTATCTAACGCTAACCAACGGGGTCGAATAATTTCAACTATTTAACTTTCCTCGTAATTTAACTCAGTAGAATTGCCTAGTTACTTCCTTTCGTTCGTTATCGCCTGAAAGATCGCACTAAGCCAGTCATTCTGATTTCGATAAAATGAATCATCAGCTTTAAAGAATGAAATTTACTGCTAAACTTATGGAGTATTTTCGTTTTTGCTTGTGTATTTAACCATATGTTTGTATATATACATGCCTATATTCATGCTTAAATACGCACATATATACACACCGCGGGCGCGTATGTGTGTGAGAAGTCAATACTAGTTACTTTCGAAATTTTCTTTGAAAACTCAAATGTTAGTTTACTGGTGAAAAAAAACAATCCGGAAGAATTTAAATTAAGGCATGCAAGATTTCACAGCTCTAGCATCACTCCTTCATAGTCAGCCTTTGAATTTTTCAGCACACCCAACTCGTTTATAATCACACGAACTCACACACACACACACACACACACACACACATATATATATATAAGTATATATTCTTTTATTCTTTTACTTGTTTCAGTCATTTGACTGCGACCTTGTTGGAGCACCGTCTTTTGTCAAACAAATCTTATTCTTTGTAAGCTTAATACTTATTCTATCGGTCTCTATGGACGAACCGCTAGGTTACGGGGATGTAAACACACCAACATCGATGGGGACAAACACAGACACACAAATACACACATACACGCATACATACATACACACACATACATACATACATACATACATACATACATACATACATACATATATATACAACGGCCTCCTTTCAGTTTACGTCTACCAAATCTACTCACAAGACTTTAGCCTACCCGACGCTATAACAAAAGGTACTTGCCCAAGATGCCACTCAGTGGGAATGAACCCAGAATCATGTTGTTGGGAAGCAAGCTTCTTACCACACACTCATTCCCGTGTCTATATATAAATTAATATAAACAGCTAGGCGCAATATAATACCAAAAAGGAAAATGTTTTTCTTCATTAATTGAGACTGAGGGTGCCGAAGCACCTACATTACAAGAAATCTCTTAACGCTGTAAGAAGCGTGCAATAAATTAGTTTTTAACACTTATTTCTTGCAATATAGGTGCTCCGCCACCCTCAGTCACAATTAGGGACGATAATTTTTTTCCTCTATTGTATTATATTGCGTCCAGCTGTTTATATTATTTTTAAATATATGCATTGGCATTTTGCTAAATCAGCCATGAATTTTTATGGTAAAAATATATAATCTGATAGCCGGATTTAACAAAGCTATCGAGCGTTTGAATAGTCCCTACTGACGAGCCTACGACTGATAGGCGAAACTAGTCAAGTGCAGTCATCTTAAAGACACACATGAGGCGGTTATTTCCCCTCTCGGTGTATATATAGTGTGCTCTTCTTACAGCACTAACTCTTATTTCTTGCAATATAGATGATTCGTCACCCTCAGTTACAATGAGTAACGATAGAAAATGTTTTCCTCTGTGTGTTTGTGCATGTAAGTATGAATGTATATATATACATATACATATGTATATATACACTCACATATACATACATGCACATATATCTACAGTCTGTGCATACATATACACAAATATGTATGCACATACATGCATATGTACACATATACGTATATCAAAGAAATAAAGGAGCAAAATGAAAATGACACATATATTAAATAAACATCATGCGAAATGTAATAGATAAAAGAAAGATGTATTGATAGAGACTTACTTGAAATAGTTAAAAAGACACTTAGAGTGATCGCCGTTACCGTGACAACTGCAACAAATGCAATTATCATACCCAGCAAGCAAGGTGAATACGTGCGCTTAGTACTGATTATATCCGGTGATGGTACTGTGATCGGAATGTAACGTTCTTCCTTAAATTTGGCTCCTTCGTAACGCACCAGCGGGTGGTCACTGATCAAAGTTAACTGTTGAATAAACGAATGGTGTAATTAACGACCACTGTATTATAACAATGTACAACGAAAGAAAATACAACTACAACAACGTCACCAACTCAAAGAACAGAATCAACGACAACAAACAGCGTGTGCAACACTGATTTAATTACGAGAATATCTTTCTCTTTCTCTTACACGCTTTTTCATATTCTCTTACACGCTTTTTCATATTCTCTTTTCTTTCTATCTTTCTATGAATAGTACATCTCCCACATCAATTAAATACTCGTAAACACAATTCCAAGCAAAGCAAGTATATGTTCTTGAAATATCAAGATTTAGAGGACAGTTCTTCGTCGATGACCCACACAAATAACTTCCACGTACAAGCACACGCCAATAAACACCAAATACGCAAGTAAGTGTATGCATCAATGCATATTATATTTATAGTTGGGGTTCGTAGACACACACACACACTCGCATATATGTATATGTGTATATATATATATATATATATATATATATATATATAT
>NC_068987.1:36839686-36845470 GCF_001194135.2 Octopus bimaculoides
ACATACACAAACACACACACACGCACACACGCACACACACATAGTGTACTGTTACGTGATAGTAAGATCAACAAAAATAGTACTCCATCTGGTGGGAGATAAATATTGTCTAATAAGCAAAATATATGTCTCTAAGTGCTATCATTAGTTTCATGCGGTGAAAGCATACCAAATTCCAGAGAACTTTTGAACTGAACCAAGATCTATACCAGTTCTACAGAAAGGCCAGGGAAGATTCGTCGATAGGCTACATGAAGATACTTAAAGAATATTGGAATAAGAATACTGGAATATTGGAATACCTAAAATTCTCAAATTTTTCAGTAAAACAATTATGCCAGTAAGCTCCATTTGTTGAAAAGAACAAAATCACTCAGCCAAAATGCACGAATGATAATATTCGTATCAACAACACAGTAAACTTCTGCGAAGAGACTGTGAACGGCAAGAAACACGACCAAGACGAACGCAACAATAACAGACCGCCACCACTACACGGACATGTAGCAACTACTTATGATCCCACAAAAACAAACATGGAATATATAATACTAAAATCGCTGCTTGCATCGAAGTTCAAGCAGAACTTCACTACATATCTGCACAAGGCACTGCAAGGGAGAACTATACCTACACGAGTTTGGGGAAAAAGATTGCAGACCTGATATTATCCCTGATCGACGCAATTGTGAGAGAACAAGTAGCTCAAATCCAAACCCCCAACTTTTGGACTGTAAATGTCCTGTTATATTGTACCGCAGTAATTGTGTACTAACAGATGGGAGTAAGAAAGACGGCTCCAAAAGATAATATAGAGCCAAAATGGATCACCCCCACCAAAACAACATCAACGGATTCGGGTAAAAGATATTACAATTGGACATACTCATCAAATGCAAGGCTAAAAATGAGCTCACGAATCACCATCTACGACTGCATGTCACAGGAAAAGTTCTCGCCCTCAAACACGACGTACAAGTGGTAAGTCAATAACTTCATTATTGTAAAAACTTACATGAACGGAATATGATAAACTGAAAGTTTTCCCCTAATCCACAAGCTGCGTATCGCAGTATGAAAGCGATACCATCAAGGTAGTAAAAGCTCCTCTATAGAAAGACCTAGAGTCATTCTGGCTGGAAATCTGGAAACTAAACAAATAACACAACCAAGATAAAACATGGTTAAACAACCTACGAAGTGAATACTGTGTAAATGCCTCTTCGAAAACATCACCAGTGAAATACCCCTGAGGTTATAATGAAACTGCGGAATGGAAAATATCCTAGGAAAGACCGGATAGTAGACATCTGGCACAAAAAGCTCACGTTCTACAGGGAAATTATTACAAACCTGTTTTAAATAAAGAACGGACTCTCAGCTAGACATGCCACATTGGCTGACGCTTGCACGGACTACTCTTATTCCCCAAAATAAAGAGATCCAAGTGGTCAAAAACTATAGGCCGATGGCATGCCTGAATATCATGTACATTTTGTACATATGGTATCTGAATATGTTTCTCCAAAACCACTGCCAGACAAATGAACTGATAACCGATTAACAGACAGGAGGAAAGAAAGGAGTCTGGGGCTGTGTTGAACACCTCCTCAACAAAGTTGTCCCTGAGAAAGCCAAGCAACATAGCCGTAACGGTATGGTTAGACTACAAGGCGTTCGATTTTGTGTCTCACTCACGAGTAGTAGAATCCCTACATCTTGCCAAAGTACTAGCTGTTATAGTGAATGCCATTGAAAGACTGACTACAAAATGGTCTGCACGGTTATTACTTACAACTGCTAAAGCAACGCCTATTGTTACGCCTGTTGATGACTTAATCGATTTAATCGATTTAAATATTTTTTTCTATTTGAAAATTTGGTTATGAAACACGTGTAGTCCTTTTATTATCATTATCTTATGATATTTACTTTGTATTATATTATACTTATTTTTATGATTTTACTTATTAATTTTTCTATATGTGACAGTGGATTTTCATCGATGAGTTTATGAACCTTGGTTCTTTACCCTAAACTATATATTTATATTTTATACTGTGAAACTTAATTTAATTTTAATTTTTAATAAATTGAATTTAATTGAGATTTTACCTGTAAATTTGGATTTTTATCCCTATTATTATTATTATTATTATTATTATTATTATTATTATTATTATTATTATTATTATTATTATTATTATTATTATATACAAACTAACATTATATCTTAGCGATGGCGTTTGAACTGGAACTTCGAACTTTCTGTCAACATTTTACTTGCAAATTTTTCTTCTATGTATTAAGTGGTCCTTTAATTAATACTGGGCCTTCCTTTTTTTTTCATATATCTCTTATTTCATATATCTAGCCATAAAAACACGCATTAATACACACACATACACACATACACACACACACATATACATTCCCATAATCGCAATTACACATACATAATGTACATAATATACAAAAAGGCATTATTTCGGAAGTAGTATATTGAGATATAAGCAATACGCAAACATCTATATAAGTAGACATGCAAACTTACGTAAATTTATTCTCCGTTACACATATATTAGCATATCTTGAACCATCAGGAGAAAGGTTTCAAGAAAACATCTGTAGTATTAATAGATTTTAGGCAACGCCATCACTGATGATCTTTTATGGCGGCCAGAAGTATATAACATTGACAAATCTACATCTCAATAGAATTAAGCTTCGACTACAGAGACAGACAATTCTTCAGATCTGCTCATTTCCTGGCACTGTATAAAGTTAAATGGCGGCTAGAATATGTAAACGTATGCATACGTTATTCCTTGTTTAACATATGCGCACATATTCCCCAGAAAACACACAAAAATGTAGTATAGACAGAGTAAACACTTTTGTAAACTTTGAATGATCAATAATTTCAATTCTTACCTACATTTTCTATTATAGTTAAAAAATTACTAGCAAGCTCGCTTGCTATGTTGTGCTGCGGAACCATAGAACTGATTTGGTTTTGGCTGGTCTAAAAGTAGCAAATAAAGACAGGAAAGATTGCAAACATCTGTGCATGTGATACATCAAATGTGACTCTCGGAGTTTCATCAGTGTGTAATGCAGACTTTCATTAAGTAAATTAGCATCTCAGAGATGCACCATGTGCTGTGTAGTTGCCATATTTCGTATATTTGCAACAATCAAATGTATAGAAATAAATGTATAAATTGTGAATAACATATAATGGATGATGTAATAGAAATAATTTTAGAGTAATACATTATACATTTGCTCAAGCACTCGTTCATCAGAGTGGCGCAGTGGTTTGGTGCTGGTCCCATCACCAGAGTCTAACAGCTCGAAACGAAGCTCCACGACAAAATAGATACTATTTTTATATAATTTATTCATCACAAGTGATTTGTCTACAAATACGAGTGGGGTACCCAAAACTAATCGTAAACGTACTCTGTGGAACAAACCCGTTGTAGTTCAGGCTTCCGCCGCTAAAACCCACTTGATGCATCCCTCAAGCATCAGTCTGCCGACTGGCGTCGTTCTGTATAGTCCTACTTCCACGTAGTGCGTCTTTGTTCTGCACTACTTCTCTCCTGTTCGTCGATTTTTGCGATGGTTGAAACGAAGGAACAGCCTGCTTCTGTGAAATTCTGTTTTCTGCTGGAGAAAACGGCGGCCGAAACAGTTGTCGTGCTTCAGACAACTTATAAGGACACTGCCATGGGCAAAACACAAGTTTACGAGTGGTTTCCATGCTTTAGAAATGGTCACTTGTCGCTTGAAAACCAACCTAGTTCAGGACGACCGTCGACCTCACCGAACGAATGAAAACATCATGAAAATTCTTAAACTGATCTTGGAGGACCGTCGCCGAACTATTGACGAAGTTGTTATGACTGGTGTGTTCCGGAGCTCTTTCCAACAAATTTTCAGCGAGGAATTGCGAACGAAAAGAGTTGCTCACGGAAGATCAAAGGCAGCCATGACTGAGTGCGTGTCGCGAACTGAAAGAACAGCTAGAAGATGATCTGGATCTTTTTTTTCGAAAGTTATCACTGGTAACGAAAGCTGGTGCTACGGAATTTGCAGATGTGGAAGAGGTGAAGAAAAAAACCGACGGTGGCGTTAAAAGGCATCACTTCGCAAGAGTTCCAGGACTGCTTTGAACAGTGGAAAACGCGGCTGGATCGATGCATTGCTTCAAATGGAGAATACTCTGAAGGCAATAAAAGCGTAAACATGTAAAATTGAGTGAATAATATTGCAAAATTCCGGTTACTTTTGGGTATCCCCTCGTATACCAATCATATACGTGTAACTACAGGGGTAGGTACAAATTACATTATGCAATAGAAATTTATACACGGTCAAGGGAGTCGCCAACTAATTAGTGTACACCAAAACCCAAGTAGCGTAGCAGGCAAAGAGGACAGCGGAATTTTTTGCTGAGTATATAGGATCAGAAATATATCATAGTTAGTAGAACATAAATTATTACTAGGCAGGTTTGTTATCGGTTTGGCATTGAAATTATTGTACCTCACAGTAATACATACGAACATAAAATAAGGTAGTAATGGTACTAGAATACTATTTATCAAACTTTCTACATGCTACCACTTTCTATGTTGTTAAATCTATTGTGGATAGTTATATATGTTTGAATATATACATATATAGATATGTCACACAATGCATCACTTATTCAATTTATGTATCACTCTCTTTCTTTGTCTATCTGTCGCTTTATCTCTCTCCCTAACCACACATGGGCTCACATAACATAGGTTTCCATTCTGTGGAAACACCCCTCTTCACCTGCTCTCTAGACATACAAAGGCTCCGATTTCCAGTACCACGAGAACCAGAAATGAAATCAAAAGCGTGATCCTGAAGCAGCCATTTCTGCACGTGTCGTTCATGGACGTAAGGATAAGCGTTCCTTCCAAATTTTACGTCATATTTCCCCAAAATATTCAGACAGTGGATACTCAATACAATACAGGTTTAGTTTATCAGCTGATGAGGGGAAATAAGGAACTCAGAATAGTGGAAATCAGAGCCTCTCAGTTATAATATATTAAAGAATACTCAACATTTGTAGAGTCCTGTAATTTATCACTTTTGGTGAGTCAAGAGATTATATATATATATATATATAGATATGCAGGGCAGGGAATCATCAATTAGTAATAAAATTAATAATTCTGCCGGGTAGCTCAGTATGAAAAAAACCTTCTTCGGTAAATAATTTATAATTATAAATATATAGGGATTGACAGTAACCTGCTTCTCCAACATACTGAGAATTCAGAAATAGCAGGCAAGGAACTACTGATTTCAAAACTACAAATTATTACTCCAGATTGATAGCGATATTTTTGATACACACAGAACAAAAAACAATAGAGAAGAGTAAAAAAACCTGCCTTTAGTTAATTTAGTACAATTGTTTCACAGTTAAGAGTACATAATACTGTGTGTATCAAAAATATCGCTATCAATCTGGAGTAATAATTTGTAGTTTTGAAATCAGTAGTTCCTTGACTGCTATTCCTGAATTCTCAGTATGTTGGAGAAGCAGGTTACTGTCAATCCCTATATATTTATAATTTATAATTATATATATATATATATATATATATATATATATATGACTGGCTTTTGGTAAATGAAGGTGTACAACACTGCTGCTCTCTTTTGAGTTTCCTACCTTGATATAGATTCATCTGGGACCTAGGCTAGTAGGGGATCAAGTTGTTTCTTGAA
>NC_068987.1:36845480-36848854 GCF_001194135.2 Octopus bimaculoides
TATATATATATATATATATATATATATATATATATATATATATGACTGGCTTTTGGTAAATGAAGGTGTACAACACTGCTGCTCTCTTTTGAGTTTCCTACCTTGATATAGATTCATCTGGGACCTAGGCTAGTAGGGGATCAAGTTGTTTCTTGAAAACATCCATCCCTACTCATTGAAGGTCCCTCAGATGTTTTGGCAAGACGTTAAACAGCTATGGGCCCTTGAATGCAAATCTATTGCAGTACATGGTCCTCACTCTAGATGGGATAGCTGGGAGCTTTGGAACAGTGCGGTGGCGTCCAGTTTAGGTGCTGGTATAACTCTCGATACCAAAGTGTGGTGCCAGCCCCTCCAGGATCTTCCATACATATATCATTACATACCTCTCCTGTCTTCGTTCCAGGGAGTAAAGTGGTAGCTCTTTCAGTCTCTCCCAGTAGCTCAGCTGTTCCATTAATGTAATCTTTCTGGTGTAGCACTACTGAATTGTTTCAAGTTCTGCTATTAATTTGACACTGTAGGGTAACCACACTTGAGGGCAGTAGTCCAGACGGCTGAGTACAAATGTCCTCCATAGAACCAACATAGTTTCCTGCTCCCTTGTTTTGGTGGTTCTCAGAATCCACCCGACCATTGTCACCATCATGGTAATGTGTACGTGAAACAGGCATCGTTTTGATATCAATCTCCATATAAGATGATAGCGGAATACTTGGAATTTATCTACATTAAATAACATGTTGCCTCAGTCCATTTATACATAGCATCTAGGTCTTTCTGTAGAAGATTGGCATCAGAAGTTTCCTTGACCGCTTGTACTGCCTTTGTGTCATTGGCATAGCTAGTAAGTGTGGCTGTCTGTGAAACTGTTGGCATGTCTGAAAGAGCTACCATGAACAGTAGCGGCCTCAATACAGTTCACTGAAGCACTCAACTCTCTATTACTGTCCCCTTGGAGAGTGTTACATTGGCTGTCACAGCCTGGCTTCTGTCTTTTAATTAATCGTGCAACAGCTCTTCCAGGTTTCCGACTATGCCGAGTCTCCGTAGCCTGTCACATATCATCTCATGCCTTTGCAAAATCAAGATGTATCACATCCACGTTTGAGCGATTCCTTAAGTGCTTCAACGTCAAGTCATAATGCTGCAAAAGCTGTATAAAGCTGCTTCTTTCTTATCGGAACCATACTGAGTGTTAGGGAGCAAGTCCTTAACTTCCACGAACTCAATCAGCTTCCTCTTGACAATGCGTTCCATGATTTTGCTGAGATAGGAGGTTAGAGAGATGGGTCTATAATTTTTAGCACACGCTCTGTTACCTCCATTATGGATCGGACACATGCCTTCCTTTAACATTTTGGGAAGTCTAGCAGTTGCGAGGAAGCTCTGGAAGAGAATCGTTAGTGATCTTGCTAGAGCCCCTTTGCATTTCTTTAGGTTGACTGCTAGGAATCCATCAGGGCCCGTGGCTGAATTTTAGCTCAGTTCATCAATGGCTGGTATTATATCTGCTTCCTTTATTTTGACATTATCAATAATCTTTCCTACTCTAGGCACAAGGCCCGAAATTTTGGCGGAGGGGGCCAGTCGATTAGATCGACCCCAGTACGCATCTGGCACTTAATTTATCCACGCCCGAAAGGATGAAAGGCAAAGTCGACCTCGTGGATAAATTAAGTACCAGTTGCGTACTGGGGTCGATCTAATCGACTGACCCAATCCGCCAAAATTTCTGGCCTTGTGCCTAAAGTAGGAAAGTTTATTGATAATGTCAAAATAAAGGAAGCAGATATATATAATTACATACATACGCATGCACGCAAGCGCGCATGCATGTATGTATGTATGTATGTATGTATGTATGCATGTATGTCAGATCGCGCTCGGGTGCTACTTGTAACATGTAACCCAATACAACCTGTTGCATGGTCGGATCGTCTGCGACTAAACTAGCAACCTCATCAAGCTGGCTTGGTGTGGAAGGTGATTGCTGGACATCCTGTGGGACAATGAATGGACGGAAAAGATCGTGGGCAGTCAACGGCCATCCAACGTGTACATGCGTATGTATGTATCCGCAGAGACGTGGAAATACCTGAATTGGTGTCCAGACTCGCGGTTGGCCCACTGGGAGTGGGAGGCCCCTCTGTTTTTGTCACAACATCTCCCTAGGAGAGAGGAAACTCTGAGTGAAAACCTGCGACACTGACAATTCGATGATGTAGACTAATTCTTCTTTTCGAATATATGTTTTCCCATGTTCAGAGAGTGGGGTTGGATTGTGCAAATTCTATCCCTACTATAAAAAAGGCATCGCTTGAAAAAAAAAGAAGGAAGACCTATTACAAAAATGGCTGGTCGTAGCCTTCCCATGCGTAGGACTTTCGTTCAGGCGATGTCAATACTAGAACACGAGTTTTCAGCTATCATGTATGTATACATATTCGTCAATGAAAAAGATAATCTGATTTTCACAATTTTACTACATCACAGATTACAATAACACAAGAACTTTTATTATCAATTTTTCCTTTAAATACCAAGCAGCAGTTTCCAACTAGTTGATTCTTTCGAACAGTGTTTTAATCAACCAGCGTGCGGTTGAGATACCACGGTTTGGTAGCGCGTCTACCCAGTAGACATCAACAACGCTTATTCATAGAAAAATTTTAATCATTATTCATTTAAATGTAATTTTACTAAAGGAAAAAATAACTATATGCATTTTAAAAGTAATATTAATATAATAACAGTAATATTAAGTTCATTTAAAATTATTTGAGGCAAGAATATTGTTAATAATATCAGATGTTTTTCAACCTCGAAATGTTTCTGAATCCTTTACAGATGCCTTTGACTGATTGCGATGTTCATATGAATAAGTGCAGTCAATGTCAGCTGTGTTGGCGTATTTAGGAAACCGTGACGGCTAAGCCACACGTTGATTGACTGAAATACTGTTCATAAGATTCAGGATACTGCAGCCTGGCGGAATGTATTTAGTGAAAAAATCCAGTCATTTGACTACAGTTGTCACTTTTGAATCCCAACTGTCGGTAAATAATGAAATTAGAGAAACCTGAAGATTACGGAAAGCGTGAAAGTACTTGATTGTTATTGTAATGTTGTAAAATAGTAAAGAAAGGATATAAAAATAAAACGTAAAAATCAGACAATGCTGGAATTTTATTGACAAGTATATTTATCTGTACATCAGTACATATGTAGACAGACAGACAGACAGACAGACAGATAGATAGATAGATAGATAGATAGATAGATAGATAGATAGATAGATAGATAGATAGATAGATAGATAGATAGATAGATGCATAAATTTCTAAATATATAGAGAAGTAATTATATATATA
>NC_068987.1:36849394-36852091 GCF_001194135.2 Octopus bimaculoides
TGTGTGTGTGTGTGTATATATACGTGTTTCAATATGTATGTATATACATAGAAATATATATGTATGCATGTATGTATGTATGTACGTGTGTATGTATGTATATATATGTATGTATGTATGTATGTATGTATGTATATTTACCTGTATATTAATGTATATGCATACACAGAGATATATTGTTAGACTAAGGAAGTAAAAGTTTGAGTTATGGTTTACAAGAATGAAATCAAAAGACATGGTTTAACTGAGAGAGAGAAAATACAAGGGGAAAAGATGGAAGCCAGCGGCGATGGAGATTTTTATGAAATAGATAAACAAGATAAAATGAAGATAAAAAAAAGCAGTATGGCGACAAAATATATAAATAGATAACAAGTATGTTGAATTCTCCTTGTATAGAAAATCAGTAATACAGATTTTGTAAACAAAGTGTGCCCGCGTTATAAAAATACAGAACACGCATACATATACACACACATGTACACATATGCGCATACACTGTTATGTGCGTATTAGACTGCATATACATGCCCGCTTTTACGTACAAGGCTTCTTGAGAGAAATTTTGACATCCATTCAGAATATCTGCAGGCCAGTAGAATAAGATTTATCTTTGTAAACAACCAGATATAAGTTCATATAACCTTCTGAATGCATTCTCTCTACTGTGAGGAGAAAAACAATTTAATATTTCTATCATATCATAGGCATATTTCTACGAGTACATGTGTGTGTGTGTACGTGCGTGTTTGCATTCTTTGTATGTGTTTGCTGCGTTCATCGACTAGCACGATTAGGAAACCAACAATTTAACAATGAACTCAATACAGTAGAAATATAGAGTGTACAGTTATGATTTATCGCAATATCACATAGATCACATAAAAACTTATTTTGTGCAATCATATTTGTACACCAAAAAATAAAAGAATATTAAAAGCAACAAAATATATATAATGAGGGTGAAAAGAAGTAATCGATGTGAATAGGATGAGGGAAAAAGCGAAGGAGTAAAATAAAATGAAGAAGAAAAAGAAGACAAAGAAAGAAATGTGTAGAAGAGAAAAAAATGTGATATGTTTAGAAAGTATTTAAAAAATCAACTAAATTAGTTTATACATTTCTGACGAATCAAATTATGCTATTGTCTAAATATACATATTCGATTTTTGGTTCAATATCAGACATTGTAGGTGAATTATTTAACACATTTAGAAGTTGTTTCTTTGAAGAAAACATTTTAATACACTTGAATTAATAATTTAAAGACTACATTTTGTCCTTTTACATTGAGTTGAGAAAAGCTCACAATTTTGATCTAATTAACACACTACGTTCAAGAAGAGGTTTTCTCAAAGTTGTATCCATAATCATTTCTATATAACTCAATTCATAGAGTACAAAAAGTCCTTTCAGGCTTGAATTAAGATAATATAGATTGAATTAAAAATATAAAGTCTATGAATTGATATTTCTTAAAGAATCAAAAATCAAATTAATATGTTCCAAGGAATCAGATTAGAATTATTTAAGAGCAACAGTTATTTAATTCCTCAACAAAAATTACTCCGTGTTCAATCATATGAGTTATACTGGAGTTTGAAAAACAATAACGTTTTGCTAATTAAAACGGTTAATATATATGACAAATAAATGAAAATTTGGAGGTAAACTAATTACTGCTATACACTCCTTCTTGTTATACATTAGTTTCTAAACTTTAAAATTGATGTGCGTGTGTGAGTGTGTGTGTGTGTGTGTATGTGTGTATGTGTGCGTGTGTGTGTATGTGTGCTTGCACTATTCTTAAAAAATGCACAAAGCGTATAAATATATGAAGTGTAGCACATTATAGTATATCTTAATCTCTAAAAATATATGCATATACCAAGCCCAAACTAATTTCAATGCCATATTCACACGCTTCTGATAGTTCAACACAATCTCAAATTCTAAAGATAGTTTTCACCTCACTACGAAATATATTCTAATTGCATTTTCTAGTATTCGCTACATTTCTCTAGTCCTTTATACTCTGTTTCTCTTGAGCTGTAATTTCTTACACATGCACACACACACACACACACACACAAACACACACACACACTCTCACACATTCCCAAAGTTTACAATAGCATACGCACACACAAACATGAGCACGCGAACGAGTTGTCTTTACCACTAGGAAAATATTTGAATCTGATTTCTTTCATATGCAGTTAGAGTTCGTTTCTGATTTACCTCAAAGGTATGTACCTGCGCGCAGACATGTATACAGGTACACCCTTATAATCATTAAAATTTATTAAATCTTAAATCATACGTTCAAATTATTTATTAATTGTTATAATGTGTCTATTTAATATTTAGTAGACGTGCCATTTGCATTTTTCAATGCAAGGAATGTTACTGATCAGATAAATATTCTTTGGCAAAATTTCTTGCCAAATTTCATGCAGTAATCTCAGAAGATTTGGCTTTGAAGATGCTTTCTTGTTCTTTTTATGAAGTGTTCTGTCCATTGTGTCCCAGAGGGGCTCAATGGGGTTTGTATCTGATGACTGGCTTGGTGTTGTTGTGTATTTATAATAAAATGAATATATACAAATTATAAAAATAATTTTTAAAAGTATACCGTACAGTATTGTTTCTACTTCGCGGATTATCACCTGTCGCAGGGGTTTTGGGAACGTAGCA
>NC_068987.1:36852326-36853809 GCF_001194135.2 Octopus bimaculoides
CATATGTATATATCTATATTCATATATATATAAAGATACATATGCAGTAATTCATCGCAATATCGTGGTTCAGCTATCGCGGCTCACCTATCGCGGTTTATTATTTAAGCTTACGTCAATTCCTCCGTGGTGTTGTTGTGTATTTATAATAAAATGAATATATACAAATTATAAAAATAATTTTTAAAAGTATACCGTACAGTATTGTTTCTACTTCGCGGATTATCACCTGTCGCAGGGGTTTTGGGAACGTAGCACCCTCATAGTCGAGGGATTACTGTATATATATATGTTGGGGGCATGTGTGTGTGTGTATACTTTATTAAAAGCAGCAAAAATATCGCAAAAACTGTTACCCAGAGTTTCACGTTCCCGTTGGTCAGACAGTTTTGTTTAGAATGGAACACAAATAAGGTTATATGCAAAAAATGCAATTAGTTTGATAGATGCACATTTGAAAATGACTTTGTTTCAGTGGTCCTTTCAGCTAACGGCCTTTTCAATAACCGGTTGCATGCAATAACAAATTGTGGTATAAAATCTTATAAAAATCGGAGAAAACCTTTAAATCAAAAATAGCTTATAAAGAAGGACAAGGCCTGAATACCCAGGGTAAATAATTAACTGTAAAATATTAATCAATTAATAAATTAATATATATATTCGTTTAAAGATTTTTCACGCTAGATTACATATACATTTAGCAGTATATACACATACCAAACCATCTATATTATGCATATATACACTAAACATACGGACGCAGGTACATGGCTACATACATATACAGACATATACAGGCAAGACATAAATATATGTACAAATGCATATATATGTATGCTCGAACACACGCTTGCGCACAAAATCCCCTGGCGTATGCTTATACAAGTTAGTTTTTACAGGCGAAAGAAGAGAAAGAAAAGATAAGATTTTCATCCTGTTCCGGGATAAAAATGCTTTGAACCAGAGGCGCGAGCTCTTAAATTCCTGGAGGCACGCCGCGAAGTTTAAAATATCAACCGATAATATACGGTATGGGTAAAATGTTTTGACTTTCGGAAAATCTTGACTGCCGCATTTGAATTTGACTTGATACGTTATAGTAATTTTGCATTGCAATGCTAGTGCATATTTCGACTTCACTTTTAAGAAAGCTTTCGACTGTTTTACACATTTAAGCTTAAGCTTCGCCGGAGTTTATTTTTATTGTTTATTTTTATTTATATTGTTTACACACATATTTAATTATGTTATATCAAATTAATGTGCAATTTCCTTATTTTAACATTTTATTATTATATACACCAGACAGTTTTTTAAATTGTTTGCGTACACACGTTATGATATATATATATTTATCTTGATGTAAAGGTATCTCTATATATATTTATGTGCATTTATGTATTGTGGGTATGTATTTGTATGTGTGTGCGCGTATATATGTATGTGTATATATATATTTATATACATATACATATATATA
>NC_068987.1:36854282-36859936 GCF_001194135.2 Octopus bimaculoides
GCGTGTGTGTGTGTTTGTGTGTGTGTGTGTGTGTGTGTGTGTTTGTGTGTGTGTGCGAGCGTACGCGTGTGTGTGTATATGCATAAAAATCTACAATTAAGTACCACGAACACTGGAAACTCTCCATACTGAAGTGAAAAACCAAGTTAATAAAGCAAAACATTGAAGCTAAAACAAAACAGTATCTGAGTAATTTAAAATAGCTTTGACACACACCATCCCTGATCATTGTGTAACATCCCTACTTTCCAACTAGTTTATCAGCTAGAAAATTTCCAAGTCAGGCAAGACGAAATTACTATATACATGTGTGTTTATGGGTGTATAGTGCGCGCGCACAATGAACGAACAATTAAATAGAATAATTAAAAAGTTAAAAGCACATTAAAAGTAGAAATATCAAAACAGGAAGATTTATATTGAAAAATATCGTAAAATAATATACAACAAAAAATACCAATTAAAAAGCAAATCATAATAATAATAATAGATGAAAGAATCATCGAATTAATAGACATACAGGCATAGATGTGGCTTTGTGGTAAGAAGCTTGCCTCCACATAGCTTCGCCTTCAGTCGGCTCAGCGGTTGGAGCGTCGAACTTACGACCGTGAGGTTGTGAGTTCGAATTCCGGACCGGGCCGTGCGTTGTGTTCTTGAGCAAGCCACTTAATTTCACGTTACTCCAGTTCACTCAGCTGCGGAAATGAGTTGCGACGTCACAGGTGCAGTTTGTTCCACAACAGCTCCAAGCATTCAGCCGTCCGAGAGTGATTGGGCTTTTCTGTATCCCGAATATGATTTTACACTGGATTAAAACCAAACGTAGAGATCTTTTCTCTAATTGTAACTTCCCAAATAAGTAATCCTGCCTTTCACTCTTAAAAACGTTAGAGGATTCTTTGTTACCTCAACAATCATTAGCACGATAGAAGAAAAGAATGCAGATATTTTTTTCAGTAATCATACATTATGGAATAAATTCAACTTACGATGAAAGTAAACAAAGTTTGCTTTATAATATAAGATTTCTAGTCTTTTACTCGCCCAAACGTTAATTGTTTCCTTCTTACTTGAGCAACATTTTGCACTGTGAAAAGAAAAATTAAGAAATAATTTGCTCGGTAACTGTACAGTTGCAAATAAGATGTGAAATTTCTAGAATAACAAATGTCACAGTATTTTATGTTTCCAGTGTAAGATTATGGTCTACACGATGACAAAAAATATGTTTATTTGCTGAATAATGATACTATTGCAAATTAAGTTTGCAATCTCTCAACCGTACAGAGTTTGCACGGTTTCTTGATTCCAGAGTAAGATTTAGGTCTACATTAGAAAAGCGGTTAGACAGTTTTTCAAAAGTTCACATTGACAAATGAAGTAGCTAAGCTTCCAGTCGAAGAAATGATGTAGGATTACTTTCCAGAGCAAGATTTTACTTTAATTAATGCAATTTCAAAATTATATTTGCAAAATTATAATTTGCAAATATCTTTCTCACTATAGCCACAAGGCTTAAATTTTTAAACGGAAGAATTAGTTGGTTACATCGACCCCAATGCTCAACTAGTACTTATTTTATCGACCTCCATAGGGATGAAAGGTAAAGTCAACCTCGGTGGCATTTAAACTCAGAATGTAAACAGCCGGAAGAGATACCACTAAGCATTTTGTCCGGCGTGCCAACGCTTCTGCCAGCTTGGTATCGCTAGAATTTCAACCGTTCATTTGCTACGTTTTCATTTTTTTTTTTTTTTTAGAGTAAGATATATCTTTACATGAAGAAAAACACTCTGATAGAGTATTCCGTAATTTAACCCATACAAGTAAACTCCAAAACGTATAGGCTGTACAAATTCTACAAGATTTCAGTATAAATAACATTCAGTTTAGTCAACAATGGAACCGTTGCAAATAAGATCCCCTGACTTGAAAATCTTCAGAGTTTGGCGGTTTCTTTTTATTGAAAGGAAGATCTTACCTTATATGAAAGTAAGCGCATGAATAGTTTATTCAATAATGGCCATACAGATTTCTGGACATTTTTGTTTCACGGGAATGATTTACCTCAAAATTAATAAAAGCACTCAATTGATATGAGCAATAGTGGTATATTTGCAACTTATCTCCATACTTTCAAGCGAGTAGCTGTTAAAGTGTTCTACGCTTCTGGGATAAGATTTTAAACCATAAGAGGGAAAACGCTGATAGTGTGTTATGATATATTGTCACATAATGTCCAATATTTCAGCCGTACAAATGTTTTCTTGTTTTTCGAAGACAGCGTTGCATTTCACGGAGAAAAACTGTCAAAGGATTTTTTCACAAATGGTACCTTTACAAATATTGTTTGAAAAATGTCATCTCCATAAATCTAACAGCGTGTTTTTCTTTTTATTTGCGAAGTATGATTTCGTTTTTCGCGAATAAAAAGTCTATATATTTACTCCAGTAATGTTAACATTGCAAATAAGATCTCTACAGTTTCAGATGTACAAAAATTATAAGCTCTATTGTTTCCGGAGCGAGATTTTGCATTAAATGTGAGAAAGCTATCAGACTGTCCGATAAAGATACCATAGCAAATTGGATCGCCAGTATTTCAGCTATGCAAAGGTTAAATTTTTTTTTCGGAGTATCACATCGTTCTACATAAGTTAAAATTCTCAGATAATCTGTTCAATAATGGGAAATCTTCAAAGACGATTTCCAGATGTTCATCTCTACACTAGTAATGAGGTAATTCGTTTCCGTAGTAAATTATTCTCTACATAGGAAAAATTAAGAAATGGTTTATACAGTATTTATACTATTGCAAAAATCTCGGGACTTTCAGGTATACAATGGTTACATTTTTATTTTGTTTATTTTTTAGATGATATCTCGCTATACATGAAAAGAAATGCGCAAATAGTTTGTTCAATAAAGGCAACCATTTTAGATAATAGCTCAATAAATTCGGACGTTACAACATTTCTTGTTTTCCCATTATGATCCCAATCTATATTAGGAAACACAATCAGGTCGTGTCTTCAACATTGCAATCTTACAAATAAGATTTGCAGACTTGCAGCCATATAATGCTTAAGCTCCTTGTTTTGTAGCTAACTTTGCAAATAAGATTTCATGAACTTCGACCATTCAAAAGTTAGCGTGTTTCTTAATCTGGTGTAAGATATTGCTCTACCCGAGGACAAAAGGTCAGATAGTTTGCTAAGTAATGGTTGGTGTTTTTGGCACTCCGTCGCTTACGACATCGAGGGTTCCAGTTGATCCGATCAACGGAACAGCCTGCTCATGAAATTAATGTGCAAGTGACTGAGCACTCCACAGACACGTGTACCCTTAACGTAGTTCTCGGGGATATTCAGCGTGACACGGTGTGACAAGGCTGACCCTTTGAATTACAGGCATAACAGAAACAAGAAGTAAGAGTGAGAGAAAGTTGTGGTGAAAGAGTACAGCAGGGTTCGCCACCATCCCCTGCCGGAGCCTTGTGGAACTTTAAGTGTTTTCGCTCAATAAACACGCACAACGCCCGGTCTGGGAATCGAAACCGCGATCCTATGGCCGCGAGTCTACTGCCCTAACCACTGGGCCATTGCGCCTCCACTTAAGTAATTGTACATTTGCAAGTACTATCCGCAGACTATAAACAGATTTTTTTTTTAATGCTCTGATAAGTTTTTTTAATTGTACTTTTACATATATGCTCTCCAGAAATCCAACAGTAAAAGATTACTGGGCTACTTGTTTTCCTTAACTCCGACATTTAGTAAATGGTACTTCTGCAAATATGACTTCAGGCAAAACTTTCACACAGTTTATAAATAGAAACTTTGCAAATAAGCGTTATAGACGATCAGCCATACAATTGTTACGCTCTTACGTGTTTCTCGAAGTTCATACTCTGTATGCGGGGAAATGTCAGGTAACTTATTATCTTACCTTTGGAAATAGGTTCTTAAAATTTTCAGCCTTACAAATGTTATAGTTTTATATTTCCAATGTATGAAGCGCCTCTTCGTGAGGGTAGCGCTCATAGATCGGTGGCGGATGGCAGTTTGACTCACAGATTAAATTAAAAGATGTTTGACCGATGAGATTAAATAAGATTGAAATATGCCCCGAGTTCTTGCCTCAAGCTGAAAAACTCACTCACCTTTCCCACTTCATTCTATTTATAATTTTATTTTAATTCAGTTAAATACTAGTATACGTTCTCCCATACTACTACTACTACTACTACTACTACTACTACTACTACTACTACTACTACTACTACTACTACTACTACTACTATTACTACTACTATTTCTACTACTATTTCTACTACTGTTGCTGCTACTTCTGCTATTTCAGCTGTTATTGCAGTTGCTGCTGCTACTACTACCACTATTATTACATTTAAATACTGTGTTTATCTCCCCTAACAGTCTTCACTAGAATTAGTTGATAAGATAATGATTTTTTCTTCTCAATGTGACTTAATTTTAATTAATACTTCTGGATCCCTATAATCTGTCAATACTTTTACTAATTGTATTGGCTTGTTATGGCAGCTCTTCCGCCCATTTGTGGCAAATATGGTGGATGTTGATCAATTTCTTTCATAGCTAATGTTACTGTCAGTAACGATCTCTCTCATTAAATAAATGCCTGTTGATGTAATTGTTTTCCATTGAAATGATTTAATTGGCGATGAAGTTTCTTTCGTTGTATCCATATAACTAAAGGAAGAAACTACATTAATTATTTTAATTTTTTTATCTCAATCATGACTATTAAGATTTCATAACTCCGAGAAATTGTTATATGTATGATTTCTGTCTTATTTTAATGTGATTCAAAGGCAAGATGGTTGCCAGCTGTATTTTTATATTTTTACTTTTTTCCCTATTGCTAGTGACATTGTCAGTATTCCTGCTGTTGTCGTATTGTTGGGCTATGTTGCTCCCAGTAATAATCCTCTTTGGTGAATTGAAGTTGATGCATATTGTCCTAATGATCTCCAATAAAAGGTTTCTTTTAATCAAGGATTCAAAAGAATAATCATTCATTTCACAAAGGAATACCTATGGCTAAATCAGGGAAATAGCAGTTTTAGAAAACATAATTCATAACCTCTTAATTGAATATACATCTGCTTTTAAAAGTTTTATGTTTGTGTTTTTCTCCCCGAAAGAAATTGAATTCGATCGTATCACATGATTACATTATGAACTTTATAAAAGTTTTACTTTTTACAAATTTTACATATCAATTATTTACCAAAGTGTGTATCAGCTGTTTAGCTTCAGTCTCTAAAAATGCCAGAAAGTACCAGTTCGGTATTTAGTAACATAGTCAAGTACGATTGTGTTTCGATCTAGGTCTCTTTACCAAAAACCATCCAAATAGAACAAAATACCTCCAGTATAAATGACGTTAGCGCATCCGGTCAGCTTATCAGAAGAGTCGTCCATATGGCCAAGTGCAGTAGTTAGCATGAAACAGACGGTAACATTTTATGCCATAACAAGTAATGTATTGCTCAACAATATATGTGTGTGTGTGTCTGTGTGTGCGTGTGTGTTTGTCTATACACACATATGTACATATATGTGTGTGTATATATATATATATATATATATATATATATATATATATAT
>NC_068987.1:36860335-36863022 GCF_001194135.2 Octopus bimaculoides
TGTGTGTGTGTGTGTGTGTGTAGAGTGTCCGCCTGTGTGTCTGTGTTTCTATATGTGTATGTCTGTGATTATGCCTATGTATGTGTAAATCTGAGTGCATACATGAACGAGTTAAATGTGTCTCTCAGTCATTCATTACATATATAGAGTAATTAATAAACACAAAAGATAGAATATAACAAATTAAGTCATAATAAATAGTGTAAGAAGTGGAGAAGATGTGATTTTTCATTGCAGATCTTGTGAAAGAAGCAGAGCAAATTACATTTTAAGTATACCTGTCAACTGCGTAACTACTAAATTAGAATGTTACTATAAGGAATAGTTTCTCAAGTTAATAGAAATAACAACTAAATGTTTTACAAATTACTCAATACTCTCTTTAGAAATGAGGGGAATAACTGGATAATGTAATCCAAGATCTGAAAGAAACAAGGCATTTTCCTTGATGGAATAGGCTTGCTCGATCAAAGGGTGCTTGTGGGTGAAGAACAAGTTTCTTTTCTTTAAAAATCATTGTTTGGCAGTGCTGGTATGGAACTAAGCAACACTCTCCCTTTCATCATAGATCACCTCGTTCGAGGCTAACTGGAGATAAAACAACGCCTTCCTTTTGATTAGTTTGCTCGATGAGGCTTGTATTGTGGGATCAAAAACCAATTATATAGACCAAATCCAAAACAGTTTAAACCTGCTAGATTGCTGATGTGAGGTAGAAGAAAGTAGAACAATGTACCGAGAACTGTTTAAGCCTTCAAGAGTATCTCAGAACATGATCCTCTCTATCGATAAGTCGTTGGGCCTGCAATATTTGAAAAGATTAAGATTTTCATTTAGACGATCAATTGAGAGAAAGAAAAACAACAGGGATTGATTCCTTGTGGGTTGGTCCCTTCAGCTACTAAATTCTGTCACATCTGACTTGATATTAACGATCCAATTCCAGAAAGTCTTGAAGACGGGATAGAGCTAAACTTTTATTGTTAAACTTTCAACGAAGCGGGAAAACTGAAAAGCCATAAACCATAGCATTGGGTATATTTTCTATCGATACTTAGTGTGAAATACACTCTTTTCTGTCAATCAGTTGATAGTTTTTATCAACCGAACTGACAGAGAATCGCAAGAATGTATGTAATATCATGCAGTGTAATACAATGACGACTAAGTATTGGCATGCCATTCCATCAGCAGAGTAACGGAGTGTATTCGTAGCTATACAAAGTTTATTTAGTATCAAGATGTGATATATCTTTACCTGAATCATTTGAGAACTATATTTGCTTTGGGACCTTAATTTTAATATTGTCCAAAATATATGTCTCAATATTATACCATTAATTTCTTAGCCATATTTTTTAGTAATTCATTGGGCCTTTGATCTTGTCTTTTATATACAACATGTACTTTGAACAATTATTACGTAAAGTAAAGGAACATCTTCACGTCAGAATTGATGTCGGTACGTGTGTATATATGTAGGCGGAAAATCTCTCATTCTGTTATCAACTATAGTTAAGCAAATCAAAACACACAGTCTCTTAAGGTGACTGTTCGTTCAGCCACCTATGCTGAAGATATAAACTAGAATGTGTAAGGGCGAGAAAGGAAATTGACACATTGTTGCTCATTCTGCTAAACACTCACAAATCACACCCCCACCATCTCAAATTAAGAAAGGATACATTAGAAAGTATATATATATATAGGTGCAGCAGCGGCTGTGTGGTAAGTAGCTTGCTTACCAGCCACATGGTTCTGGGTTCAGTCCCACTGCATGGCACCTTGGGCAAGTGTCTTCTACTATAGCCTCGGGCCGACCAAAGCCTTGTGAGTGGATTTGGTAGACGGAAACTGAAAGAAGCCCGTCGTATATATATGCATATGTATATATACATATGTGTTTGTGTGTCTGTGTTTGTCCCCCAACATCGCCTGACAACAGATGCTGGTGTGTTTACGTCCCCGTAACTGAGAGGTTCGGCAAAAAAGCCTGATAGAATAAGTACTAGGCTTACAAAGAATAAGTCCTGAAACAAGTAAAAAAGAGAGAGTATATATATCCAAACAGAAAATAAGCTACAAATATCCCAAGTTCCCTAACTACATACTTCCAGCTGGCAAAGACTGTATTTTCCGCTACTCCCTACTGCCGCAGAAGACATTTTTCATTAGTGTGATTTTCAAGAGATCTCAGTGCGAGACATTTACTATCATGAGTAAAGAGTGCACAGAATTACATTGACTGTACAGCAAGGACACCTTTATTCACAATGGTCCAACATCGTCTGGAACGACCAGATTCTAAATGACTCACAGATTTTACATCAAAATATCATCCCTCCAGATTATTGCCCTAACAAGAACTAAGAATTCATCAAAGCCAGATAGTTTTGCAGTACGCTCCTTTGCTATCCTGAGTATTTCTTTGTCACCGCGAAAACGGTAGACAATCGTTAACTATGTGAAGGGTTCAATGGTTATTTTTTTTATAGTTCTCTTTATTTTTGTTTTGTTTTTTTCTTCTATTTAGTTTCTAGCAACTCTCATCACTGCCAAGTCATGAAGAGCTGACTGATTTAGTCGTCGACAACCGAACCATGCAACAAATTGTACATGAATGCAAGTAACCAATACCATACATAAACAGATGTATACATACACATATATATATATATATATATATA
>NC_068987.1:36863402-36865000 GCF_001194135.2 Octopus bimaculoides
TTAATTTGCTTTCTGTGAGCAACTGTTTTATCGAAGCCGTATCTTGTCGTGAATTGCTCGAAATACGGATTAGAAAAACATCCCACAACTGATGAAGAGTCGTTCCTTGTGTTGCTTGTCTTGTTTTCCATTTGTTTCTTTCGTTGAAAAAAACGTCCTTATTCCTTGCAAAAAAAGTCCTTATTCCATGTCCTCGTAATTCGTATTCTTTGTTGTTTATGTTTTGTGACGTCTTATGCCCACATATGCATATGTATATACGTATACATGTAAGTATGTACGTATACGTATGTATATATACATATATATATACTATTTATATTATATATCTATATATACGTACAGAGGGAGAGAGAGGGGGAGGGAGACAAAGAGAAATAGAGTAAAGGGGTAGTGATTATGATAAGAAAACTAATATACCATGGAACTTGGACTCAGATATCATACATTTTCATGTTAGAGGTGTTTCTTTTCTACTTATACTCACTTCTTACTATATTATTTTTTCGGAAGACTCCATTCTATAAAAACTGAGGTTATGGATAAATAAATACCCAGAAATCTATGAAGGCATAACCAATTTCAGCAAGATTTACTCTGAAGAACTGATATGGTTATACCCTCTTATTTTTAGAGTAGATAGTTTCATAATCTAATGAAACATTAGAAAATTATAGTTAAAGGTGTCGATAACTCTATTGTTTCTCATGATGTTCCACATGTGAACAAAGACATTATTGCTTGTCCTAATATCCACGGTTGTAAGATCCATCGTTAGCATCACAGTTGACTAAATAAATATCATCATGTCTAAGTTACTGCAGAACCAATACTTCTAACTCATGTCGACTCACTCAGCGAAACCATAAACGTGCGTGAGTGAAAACATTTACTGTTTCGAACAGCAATAAAGGAAAATGGAAATAATATATATATATATATATATATATATATATATATATATATATATATATATATATATATATTCATGCGTGTGCTAGTTTATGTGTGGATGCATTATTTGGATATATATATGTGTGTGTGTGTGTGAACTGGTTTATGTGTGGTTGTTATGTGTGTGTGTGAGTGTATGCGTGTGTGGGAATGAGTGAATAAGTGTAGCTAGATATAGATACCAAGCATACATATGAGCATTAGTGTCTTGACATATGGATGGTAATACAGATATAAATCCAGAAAAGCCTATCCTGAAATAATTATTGTTAAACCATTTCTTATTTTGAAGATTATTATCTTACAATCGAATATCAGCAGATAGTAGCCGAAATCTCTCATGTGAAAAAAAGATAATGATATTGAAGCATTCCTTAGATGTCTCAAGTTTCGGTTTCCAAGAAGCAAATTGGAAGATATTACGAATATTATAGATAGTGCTTCCAAATGTGTCATTGATTTTTCTCTCAGACATGCTGCCTTTATAGAAACGCTGAGCGATCCAGCAAAAACAGAATCTACGCAGTTACAATGAGCTAGGAATACCAGCCAAATCACACAGTTTACTTAAATAATAGCTATCATAGAGACTACGAGAATGAAATATGAAAACGGGATGAGTATATATATATATATATATATAT
>NC_068987.1:36865304-36867735 GCF_001194135.2 Octopus bimaculoides
ATATATATATATATATATATATATATACAATTTATATATATAATACATGTATGTGCGGGTGCGTGTGCGTGTGTAATATTTTTATCATTTCCATATTTCTATGTTGCTATTACTATATTGTATTATTTGGGATTTTTGCATAATGATTTTACTGTTCATGTGAATCTACTTTTTGCGTGGGGAGAATGGTATTTATTTTAAATGAGATAATTTCGAATTGTCATCGTCATAAGAATAAATGCGAGTTAAGTTGCTAGAAGTATTGCCATAAGTGGAAACGTAACAAAAACAAATGTAAAATAGCATATAGAATGTACAGGAAATATGTATTTGTCTATACAATATTTAGGCTTATATAGGCTTCGTCGAAATGAATTATACAAGGACTCCCCTTTTCTTTCTCCTTAATATACATACTCATATATGAGGGTGTGCTGAAATGTTCCTGGCTTTAGGTAAAAGAAAATATAGAAGAATCAGTTAATTATGATTTTATTCAACACATTCCCCTCTCAGATTCACACACTTATTGCAGTGGTCCTTTAGGTTTTTTAAGCGCTGTAAAAGAACTCAGGAATTTTGACCCCCAACCAGGCTTTTCCCGATACGCTCAAAGCCAGGAAGTTTACAGCACCTCCTCGTACGCATATGCAACCATACATACGCACACACTCATACACGCTTAGATGTATGTGCGTGCGTGTGATTACTGTTGTGGAGCATGTGACACGTTGTATAATTGAAACAATCATTCAACGTATCACATCTCCCACTTGAACTCTTCAGATTTTAATTGTAGTGAATCCATTTGCATTACAATTAGTTTTGAGAACGACAGCCATTTTACAGCTCATATTTGTCAATCACAGTGGAGTATAAGTAGGCTGAGTAACTATTCATTGATAGTTGGATTGTAATCAAGACATATCAAGACATATCAAGAAGTTAATTGCTTATTGCATTCATAATTCCCGTTGAACATCAAACAAATTTTAAGGCTACTTCTAGAGTCTCGTTTGCCTCTCCACAAAGCATATTCTCAATCAAATCTTATAATATCAGAACATAAGCTGCAAAATGGACTATTAGAGGAGGTAAAGGAAATAATAGAACAAAGAAAATATGACAAGTACAATGTTATAAAGCAAACACACATAAATATATACACCTATTATATGCATATTATAACATTGTATCACCTTGCATACGACATTTTATGAACTTAGTAATATTTCTAATATATGCGTGTGTGTGTGTGCGTGTGTATATATGTGTGTGTGTGCACGCATTTTATAACATTGTAATATTCCTTAAATATGAATATATACAGGGTGGGTGGAAACTAACTAGGCATTATAGAAGTTTTAGTATCACTGAAGTTATGACGAAAACATTTCTTAAACAGACAACACTAATGGGAATTTATTATTTTCTTATTGTCTTATTTCATCTTTCCTATTTTCAAGATGGCCGGACGCTTGAATGTTCAAGAACGAGCTATGATAGTTTTGGCTCAGAGATGGTGGCATGCATGCAACACTACGTCCAGAGACAATGAAAAGTTGCCATGCAAAGTTATGGATACCTAAGCCTGAAAGTTTACGATACGAAGCTCTTCATTTCTCTCTCTCTCTCTCTCTCTCTCTCAATGTTGTTGTTGTTATTATTATTATTACTATTATTATTATTCAGGTCACTGCCTGGAATCGAACTCGGAATATTGGGGTTCGTAGCCTACGCTCTTAACCACTACGCTATATGCCCGTTGGCAATTATGGAGTGAATTTTATGTCTTATAAATCTAATATTTTCCTATCCTTCCTTAATACCAGTTCCCATATGTTATACGAAAGATATGTGACCCATATGACATCAGGACAGTATTCAAGAGTAATACAACACTTCGCAAATATCTCTTTCGAGTAAAATCACCAATAGAAGAGAATATGACCAAAGACTGCGTGTACTCCATCCCATGCAGCTGTGGTAGGTTATACAAAGACAAAACATGCCGCCCGCTCAAAATAAGGATACAGAAACATCGCAAAGCTGTAACACGAGGAGATATTGATAAATAGGGTATAGCTGATCATATATGGAAAAATGGAGACCACCTCTCCCTGTGGAATGAAGTTAAAATAATAGACAGAGAACACCACTGGAAAATACGAAAACTAAAAGAAGCAGCATATATGCTAGGACACAACAACCTCCTAAGCAGACCGAGTGCAGATATGAACAGCATATGGGAACCGGTATTAAGGAAGGATAGGAGAATGTTAGATTTATAAGCCCTAAAATTCACTCCATAATTGCCCATGGGCATATGGCTACTAACCCCAAGATCCCGAGTTCGATTCCAAGCAGTGACCTGAATAATAATAATAATAATAATAATAATAATAAAAATAATAATAATAACAACAACAAC
>NC_068987.1:36868826-36871038 GCF_001194135.2 Octopus bimaculoides
TATATATAGTCAATTCAAGCAATTCAAATAAAGACAAATCACGTGAGGACGTGCACAAGAAATGTATTAGCTTGACGCTCGGGGAAAGGAGAGAGCTTGAAGTTTTGAGTATAGCACTTCGTCGGAGAGGAGAAAAGGTAAAGTCTATAGATGGAGAAGAAAAAATCGCCAACGGCACACGTGTAGTTACATTTCACAAGTCTATGTATATATACACACACAGAGACGTATTATATGTGCAAAGATACGTATTCATGCATATATAGGCATACATATACGGATGTACATATATGTGCGTGTATATATACACCTCTATACACATACAGATACACACACATATACATAGCTACATACACGCACACAGAAACATGAAAGTGTTACCTCAGTACGTTTGCCATACAATGACTGACACCAATACAACGGTACAAAATAAAAGTCTATGTAGTGTGTGTGTGTGTGTGTGTGTGTGTGTGTGTGTGTGTGTGTGTGTGTGTGTGTGTGTGTGTGTGTGTGTGTGTGTGTGTGTGTTAGTGAGTTTGACTTACCCGAGGTAAGTTTGGTATATCTGTCTCTCTGAACTGTACAATCCATGTCGGAAGTGTCTGTGTTTTATCCGAATTTCTCCACTTCATTGTAAAAGTCCGCTGAGAGAGTTTACAAGAGATATCATGTCGCTCTTACTGGACACATTTGATGTAAAAAGAGAAACGAAATCGTTTCTCTCAAATGCTAGAAAAAGATTGATCGTGAAAGAAAGTGAGAGATAAAGACAGCAAGAGTCAAAGAAAATGGAGTAAAAGAGAGAGAGGGAAATCAACAAAAACAGAAGAGAGAAGTGTGAGTAAATAAGGAAGTTATAAGATGGTAGTCATGCAGAGTCGAAATCAAAAGTAAAGTAAATTTTTCATACTAGCTGAATGTTTCCACCGAAACGTAAAACGTCTCTCGCCTCTCCCTCTCTATATATCAACCTACCAACCTAACTACATGCATTCATACATGCATACATACATACATTCATACATACATAGATACATACATATATACATACATGCATACATAGAGACAGACAGGTAGATGGACAGACTGACAGGCAGACAGACGGACACACACAGACACACACACAGAGATACACACAGACATAGACACACAGATAGATAAATAGATAGATAGATAGATAGATAGATAGATAGATAGATAGATAGATAGATAGATAATGAAATACGGAGTTTTATTATACGAACCACGAGAGACACAGGACAAGTTCGGGGAGATATAGAATAACGGCGGCGGCGGCGGCGAATGAGGAGGAGGAGGAGGAGGAGGAGGAGGAGTTGCCCAATGTTTACAGTTGGCTGTCAGTTGTGATCGAATGGTGGAATGTTAGATGATGGGGGTTAATTGCATATTGCAGACTGCATAGCAGTTGATTACGACAATGAAATTAGTCAGATGGTAGTCATTCGTTGGGTAACATAATTAAAGGTTAACAGTTTAAGAAAATACAACTAGAGAATGAAACACTTTAAGCTTTGACACCTTTTTATCTCCACAAATATTTTGTAACCTGAAATACAGAGAATGTAAATGTTAAATATAGATACTACTTATTATATAACATTTCTGTTGTCGACAGTATGAAATAACCCATACATACGTTGCTAAATCAGTAGAAATTAAATTTCAGCTTCATAATCCTTCTCTTCCTCCGTTTTCATATATATCCGCTTGATCTACTTTTAATTATTATTTGTTCTTCTTCGGACGACGAAGACTATGTGAAAGTATTCAACAGATATTATTAACATCGGTGCGACAACAAAACCAAGCTTCACTCTCCTTAACTTTTTTTATGTTATAAAGACACATCTTTATATGCTCAATGTCGACCCTGAGAACTCTGTAGCAGATTGGCCTCCATCTAACCACTGAGGCTAGTAGTAGATCATGAAGGGTTTTAATCGAATAGAATCAACCCCAGTACATTGTAAGGTTCTTTATCAGTCACGTACGACATCTGCTTATGTACATTATTTACATTATTTACGTTTGACGGATATTTATCCTCATCTTGTTTGTTGTTAACACAACGTTTCGGCTGATATACCCTCCAGGTTTCATCAGGTGTCGTGGGGGAAATTTCGAGCCTGGATCCTCATTTTTCGATATTATTATTATTATTATTATTATTATTATTATTATTATTATTATT
>NC_068987.1:36871322-36874726 GCF_001194135.2 Octopus bimaculoides
TATATATATATATATATCTGTGTCTGTGTAAGCGTGTGTGTGTGTTTGAATATGTTTATTTCTGTAAGTGTGTTTGTGTATTAAGGCCTTAGGACAGCGCTGAGTGTCCTTTCAGAGGGCTTGTTATTTCAGGCTACTTCAATGAGTTCAGCTGAAATGAATACGTGATGAGCGTTGATATTAACTTCTCTCTAGCCAATTGACATAGTTTAAATATTCTACTGGATCAAGGATCGGGGAGTAGTGCGAGAGAAGTGCATGCCATCAAAGTGACACTGGGGTAGAAATACACGAAGCCCAACATACCTATCATTACTACTCGTCTGACATGAGTACATCAGGCACATGCATCACAACCATATGTGTGCGATATGAATGATCTCATATCAAATGGTCCCTGAAAAAGGGTTGTTTAAGGATGTTGAACAAAATTCCAGAAGTGAATTATTCAAACCCCAAAGAATACTTCTCAACACATGACTATGATGCTCCCCAACTACTTCTGCTCGTGATCAGAGATAAATATAATGTCAGCTACTTACGGACATGCTCAACTGGTTATGGTCAAACAACTGACAAGCAAATCTGTGGTATTGAGCAGAATATATGCTGTAGCCCATCTTTTATACCAAGACAAGACATGTACATGGTAACACTTCCCACCAGTTAAGATCAGAAACTATGACAGCCAGTGTATGGTATGGCATCAGGACAGTTTTAGTATTATTATTATTATTATTATTATTATTATTATTATTATTATTATCATTATTATTATTATGAGTAGTAGTAGTAGTAGTAGTAGTAGTAGTAGTAGTAGTAGTAGTAGTAGCGTTATATAGTTGCTGAGCTGGCAGAACCCTTAGCGCGCCGGACGAAATGATTAGCGGTACTTCGCCCATCGCTACGTTCTGAGTTCAAATTCCGCCGAGGTCGACTTTGCCTTTCATCCTTTCGGGGTCGATAAATTAAGTACTAGTTGAATACTGGGGTCGATGTAATCGACTCATCCCCTTCCCACAAAAGCTGCCCGTGTAGCAAAATTTGAAACCGTTATTATTATTATGATTATTATTATTATTATCAGTTTGACTTTTGCTTTGTATTTGTACAAGTTGGATCCAAGTCTCACCCAGAAACCTCAAGAGACAACAAGTTAGAAGTTCATGTCAGTGTTATGCCTAGGGTGTCATATATTTGGTTTTGTACATAGTATTGTTCTAGAGAATGTTTAAGAAACCATAAGAACATTATGTGTTTGTTTAAAAATTGGAGATTACATAGACAGTATTTTACGTAGGATATGGGCAGATCCCACGAGATCTATCTTTTGAATTTCTGCCATTTTGGGGGTTTCCTGGTATCTGAGCTAGGTAGCAATCAACCTCTTTTGCTATCATTCCTAGGGCACCTATGACAACAGGTATTGGTTTAGTCTTCAGATTTCACATTTTGCCAATTTCTATTTCAAGATCTTTATACTTCCTCAGTTTTTGGTACGTCTTGACAGATACATTTATATCGACTGGGACAGCCATATCAATGAGGAGGCATGACTTTTTTCTGACAATTTTCATTATAATGTCTGGCCTATTCGCACCTATCACTCTGTCAGTTTGAATGGTGAAGTTCCAGAGGAGTGAGATGTGATCATTTTCAAGCACTGGAGGTGGTTTGTGTTCCCACCAGCTTTTATCATGGGCCAGATCCAGGTTTTTGCAAATTACCCAGTGAATATATTGTGCAGCTCTATCAACCTATTGAGATACACTGTAGGCGCAAGAAGACTACACATGGAGACATGATCAATGGTTTCATTTTGTTGTTGACATACACGACATGTTGGGCAACTGCTGTTCTTTAAATATGTTGGCCTAGTAGTTTCTTGTAGGTAGGCATTGATCTTGGTTTGCTATGATAAACCCTTCCGCTTCTGATTTTAAGCCAGACGCAATTAACCATTGATGGGTAAGGGCTTTGTCAACATCGGCATTATTAGCTGTCTTTGGGTATTTGCCATTGAGAGGTTTTTCTTGCCATTTATCAGTAAGAATATCTAAGGCAGCAGTTTTAGCACGAGTTTTCATACGCTTAACTATTTCTGTGCTTGTTTCTCGTACGTCTAAGTCTGGAAAATGTTGTATTTGGAATTCACTTTGCCTGTTTTGTCACTGTGTATGATGCTTTCTTGTTTTCATGTTTTGAGACAAGTTTTAACATCCAGTCCTCAGAGTTTTTCAGGTAGGTGTCTTGGCCAATTGTGGCAATCTTCATTGTTATTTCCAGTTGTAAAAGTCCACAGCCTCCCTCTTTTCTTGGCAGATAAAGTCGTTCTATATCTGCCTTAGGGTAGTGCATTCTATGCATTGTCAACAATTTTCGTATTTTTCTGTCAAGATTACATATTTCAGTAATTGACCAGTTAATTATATTGAAATTGGTATGGCTAAAGTATTGATCGCTTCGATCCTGTTTCTTGCATTCAGCTCTGTCTTCAATATTGTTCTCACCTTGCGATAACTTTCTCTTCTGATCCTTTCCCTCATCACTGAATGTTTGATTCCATCCCCTTCAAATAACTCTAGGTATTTGTAGCTCTCCGCTGATTCTAACTCCTTTATGACATTCTGCCGGTCAAGGTTAACGTAAGATGTTTCTTTCATTTTTCCTTTGATAAAGGTAGCTTTTGCACATTTATCAAGGTCAAATTGCATCCTGATGTCATCACTGAATTGTTTAACAATCTCTAGTAAGCCGTGTAGTTGTTGGTCATTTTTTGAAAAGAGCTTTAAATCACCCGTGTAAATGAGATGATTTATATTTTTATCAAACATTTTATAACCGTACTGTACATCATTGAGCAATTTCGAAAGAAGTATTAAGGCTAGATAAAAGAGGAGTGGTAATAGAGAGTCATCCTGGAAAATGCCACATGAAATTCTTACATATCCAGCATTAAGAGATTCATTGCCACTGTTCAAAGTCAGTGTGGTTCTCTATGATCTCATACTTACAGACAAGAAGTTTCGCAAAGTGCTATTTTATACATTTCCAGAAATTTCTTAATCCAGCTATGTGGTAGTCTATCAAAAGCATATTTTATAGTCTATCCAGGCTATTGACAAGTTTTCGTATCGTTTGTGACAATCTTGTTGATGAGTAGCTGATCTTTACAACCATACGACCCACATTTACATCCTCTTTGCTCATTAGGGAATATTTCACTTTCTATTAAAAAACTATAGGTATATTCAATCAAGACAGATGTTAGCAATTTATACATTGTTGTTAAGCAGGTTATGGATCTATAATTTTTTGGTTCATTTTTTTCTTCATTTTTTGGAAGTAGGAATGTTACACCATTAACTAGCCAAGAGGGAATCATATTAGGTTGTTGCAAAACA
>NC_068987.1:36874736-36875779 GCF_001194135.2 Octopus bimaculoides
GGAATGTTACACCATTAACTAGCCAAGAGGGAATCATATTAGGTTGTTGCAAAACATTGTTGTAAAGTTTTGTTAGCAGTTCATGACTCTCTGGGAAGGCATTCAACCAGAAGTTAGGAATTTTATCATTTACTGGAGACTTCCATTTGCTTGACATCCTGAGTGCAGATATTATATCTTCTACTTTGACACCTTCCCACTTTTGCTCCTCTAAGGAGTCTAAGTCTGTAGATATTCTATGAATCCAAGGGGCCATTTCATTCTGTATTTTTTCTTCTGCCCAAATTGTATTCCAAAATTCCTGTACTTCTTCTTTTGAGGGGACAGACTTTACTATAACTGGTATTTTCACTATATTCCTGTAAAAAAATGTGGAGTTATTTTTGAACATGTTGTCCTTGAAGAATCTAACGCACTTTTCATACCTTGCTATGCGGGCAGCTTTGAGATGTGTAAACATTGAGATGTATGTGTAGTCCTATGGGTAAAAAATCTATATATGATTGTGTAGACATTCGAGTGTATGCATGACTCAATTTATGTACTAACTATTTTGTTCCATTTATATTTTATAATTTGTAAACTTCCGGTGTTTGTTTCGCGTTTGTATTTTGCACATGTTTCACTGCATAGGAGAAACTGTTCTTTGTATGGCAGTAAAATTTCGTTTTTGTGATTATTTTCGTTAAAAGATCGCTTCCTCCAAGTCTTCCACAGCTTCCTTTATCTCATTGCATTGACGTTATTAGATGAGATTGGTTTTTGTTATTATTATTATTATTATTATTATTATTATTATTATTATTATTATTATTATTATTATTATTTTATGTTTGACTTTTGTTTTGCATTTGTACAAGTTGGATCCAAGTCTCACCCAGAAACCTCAAGAGACAACAAGTTAGAAGTTCATGTAGGTGTTATGCCTAGGGTACCATATATTTGGATTTGTACAGTTTTGTTCAAGTGAATGTTTAAGAAACCATAAGAAAATTATGTGTTTGCTTTAAAATTTGAGATCACATAGACAGTATTTTACGTAG
>NC_068987.1:36876369-36877354 GCF_001194135.2 Octopus bimaculoides
ACAGTGTCAGATATTCACTATCAGTGAACTAAGGTAACATCTCTTATTTTTCGAGCACCTTCCGGAATATTCGAGCGGTTCCAAGCAGTGCTGTTTTCTGCAAGTGCTCCACGCTTATTGCATCCTCTATTTGTTCCACGTGCTTTTCGAGATTTTTGCTCACTGTTCCCAGGGCTCCGACAATTATTGTTACTACTGCTACCTTTTTCATCGACCACAACTGCTTAACTTCCCAAGCTAACCTGTCATATCTCTTGACTTTTCTTTCTTCCTTATCGCATACCTTGTTGTCAGCTGGGCATGCTATGTCTATGATCCAGCATAGTTTGATCTCTTTCTGAAATAAGACAATGTCCGGCTTCCTATTCTCAATCTCGTGTTCGCACTGAATCATAAAATCCCATACGATCTTTGCATTTCTATTTTCGACAATGCCTTCAGATTTGTGTATTATAATTATCATTATATTACTAAGATGTAGCGGTACTAATACTATATCACTCCAGTACAGAGCAGTTGTGAAAACCTAAAAATGAAAGGGAATAAGAAATTGCCATGAACTTCATTAGCTTACAACTGCTTCTGCAATAACACGCAATGCACTCATAATTGAATGCTTGCGCACCATCCTCTAGCTTCATCGGGGCTGCTTTAAAAATGAAGTGAAATTTTAATTGAGAAACATAAAAACATTACCAGCGAAAAAAGTATAAACATATGTCGAAAATGAAGATAAGGGTTTGAGATCCCAAAGGTAGTTTTTTTTTTCTGTTATTTCTTTGACTGCGGCCATGTTAAGGCACTGCTTTGAAGGGCTTTAGTGGAACGAATCGACCCCTGGACTAATTTCTTGAGCCCAGTACTTATTCTATCAGTCTATTTTGCCAAACCGCTAGATACGGGGACAACACTGGTTGTCAAGCGGTGATGGGTGGGAGTACAAACATAGACACAGAGACACACATACCTATATATATATATATAT
>NC_068987.1:36878352-36879351 GCF_001194135.2 Octopus bimaculoides
ATATATATATATATATATATATATATATACATATATATATATATACAGAGAGAGAGAGAGGGGGGAGGTTAAATAGCCTCATTAAGGTTACAAAATATATCGAATGAATTACTGGTGTGTTGCCTATTATCATTTTCTTTTTGTGTGTGTGTGTGTGTGAATAGTAATATTCATAAAAATAAGTATAAATCTTGATTTATAAACATTCAAATTAAACTTCAGGAAATAGAGACTTAGCATTAACATAATTTATTAATTACAAAAATTCAACATGTTCTTTTACAGCTGTTTCTATTTTGCTCAAAGAATTAAATTCCAATAATTAAAACATTTTTTCGAGCAGAATCTCGTCAGAGGAGTAGAAAAGACATATCTTTAGGTTATTAGATGTTATTCTTCCAAAACATCTCAACAGACTGAATATCATTTAATTAATAATATTGGTATAGACCTTGGCCCGTGGGCAGTGGATTGTATTAGAGTAATAATTGGTAAATGAAGGTTAGATAGGGAGTTACAGTAAATAATAGTATTATATGAATGAGAGAATAAATAATCTTATAATTTGTTTTCAAAGAATTCATGGAATTAATATGAAAAATAGATAAAATATGAACTAAACATAAATGCAGACATGAACTGCAAGACGCAGAATGTAATATACTGCATAACCCGCACCACATGCAAGGAGAATTATATAGGTGAAACTGGAAATTCCTTATGTCAACGAGCCAGAATTCACCGACAACATGTCCGACAGGAGGAACTACGGAAAATTCCACTGAGTGAACACCTAGGAACATGTGGGGAAGGAAAATTTAAGATCTTTCCCTTCTATAAATGCTCAAGAAACGATACCTCCTTCAGGAAAAATATGGAGAAATACTTCATAGCAAAATTCTCACCAAAACTGAATGGCTGAAACATGAAGATCACAACCCATCTAGGATCTTCAACTTTGGAACAACAGACCCTAAAAAAACGGCAAGAAACCCAGAT
>NC_068987.1:36880463-36884292 GCF_001194135.2 Octopus bimaculoides
GGTTTCGATTCCCAGACCGGGCGTTGTGAGTGTTTATTAAGCGAAAACACCTAAAGCTCCACGAGGCTCCGGCAGGGGATGGTGGCGAACCCTGCTGTACTCTTTCACCACAACTTTCTCTCACTCTTACTTCCTGTTTCTGTTGTGCCTGTAATTCAAAGGGTCAGCCTTGTCACACTGTGTCATGCTGAATATCCCCGAGAACTACGTTAAGGGTATACGTGTCTGTGGAGTGCTCAGCCTCTTGCACGTTAATTTCACGAGCAGGCTTCTCCGTTGATCGGATCAACTGGAACCCTCGACGTCGTAAGCGACGGAGTGCCAACAACTTACCACACAGCCACTCCTACGCCTATGGTTAAAAAATATATGTTTAAAAATATATTAAAATCGTGATGTTAGGAAAATGTTATAAAATTTTGTGTATAGTGACATTGTTTTGGGAGAAATAACTTGTTTCGCATTTTCTTTTCAAATTTATTTACTGATGTTGTGTCATCTATTCGTTATGGTGTGATGTAGAAGAGGTCGAGACAGGGGGAGGTAATCAGGGATTTTTTCTGTATAACGGAGATAATAAAAAATGTTGGAAATGATTAGGCTTCGTTAATTTACCTTGATTCGGTTCTGATAGAATAATGATTGAAATGGTTAAGTTTTGGGTTTATATTTTTCAATGAGGTAAGTTTTTCTATTTAAAAATGCTAGAAATGGTTAAGTTTTGGCTTATATTTTCCAATGAAGTAGGTTTCCTTATTTAATCTAACTTGTGTTGGTGTTCTAGTAGCACATTGATAAAATGGAAAGATAACAAATTGTGGTAGCAGTTGTTTTGCGCATCTGTTAATGTGTTCACTAAAGGGTATAATTCTGTATTCTGGGAATGCAATCTGCTGTTGGTGCATAGTGCATCTACCTCTGAGTGATAATCCTGTGGACCCTATGTAATTCTGGTGGCAGCCCTGGCATCTTATAGCATAAATCAGGTTTTCCGAGGCACGAGTAAAGTCAGATTTGATTTTGAATTTTTGTCTCTCTTTAAAAAGGAATTCTGATCTTTCTAGAAGGATGGGGCATGTTGCGCAATTTGGTCGACCACATTTTTTCACTTTTGCGTCCGTTATTTTAGAAAATAATTTTGCCTTTGTGAGTATCTTTTTTAGTGACTTCGGTTGTCTCTGGCTGTAAATGATCTTATGTGTGTGTAAAATTACCTTTAGTTTGAGTTCCTTATTGGTAGATTTTGGGTGATGATGGGGAAGGCTTCGTTGTTTCTGGGGTTGTAAGTGGATATGTACGGCAGTATTTTCGGGGTGGATGTGTTGCTGTGTTGTACTTTTCTTACGGCTTTTATGTCGATTTGTGTTGCACGCCTGATTCCATCTTCTATGAGTTGGACTGGGATGTGTCTGTCAATGAAGGTGTTTTTGAGTTCTTGCCATCTGTGATATTTTTCTGGCACTATGGTGCATATCCTTCTTGCAAGGTTGAATGGAATGTTTGTTTTGGTGTGTCTTGGGTGGCAGGAATTAAATAGTAGATATTGTTTGGCGTTTGTGGTTTTGTAAAATATGTCCGTTTCTATTTTTAGGTTTATTAACTAATATATCCAAGAATGGTAGATACTCTTGGTTCTATTCCATCGTGAATTGTATGTTAGGTTTGACGCTGTTCAATAGTCTTTTGAATTCCAGGAGTTTGTCTTTGTTTAAATTCCAGGGGATGAAAAAGTTGTCCAGGGATCTTTTCCAATTCTCCTTTAAAACCAAATTAATTTACTAAAGGAACAGAATAAACCTAAAATGCTTGGAATGGAATATTCTATCTAGATACTTTCCATATGATAAAGGTAAATCCTTTTCTCCGTTCTGTACCGAAGAACACTATCTCATTCTGTTCTCGGAGAATTCTCTTATAAACACCTTTAAAGAACGTTTCTATCGTTGCAAACATTGGCAAAAACATACCTTTAGTTCCTATAAGTAATTTCTACCAATCTATAAAATTTGACTTTTGACTCTCTTCTTACATTTCATTTCCACTTCATATCACTATTTACATGCCTTTAAGCTTTATTTCCACTCATCTATCGCACTATATTTCTCCACTCTTAATTTTCTGTTAATTTATTTCTGTTACCTCCTTCCCTTTCTCTAAATTGCCTTTGACGTTAAATCTATTAACGGTTTTTCTTTTAAATAACTTGCCAGCGTCCCCTTCATCATATACGCGGTAGTTACATTCGGTTAAAATGGCTTATTAATGTGTTTTGCTTCTCTTTTTTTTCCTGACGAGATGATTACATTGTTGTACATGGCAGAACTTCGACTTTTGGTGGTTAATTGATATTGTTGAAGAAATATAATGAATATCCAAAGGCTATTTGGATCGATGATTAATATCTACTGCCTTGCTTTCGTTTTAAGTAATTAGTGAAGGACTAATGGCTGTTGTTTAAATTCCTGGAATAGGTTAACCATTTGCGTGTTCTAATATCAGTAGCCTGGAACTCTTTTAACATCTAATCGAGCTGCCAAACTTTTGGCATAAACACTGGTGCAACAAACACATTTTAGTTCATTAAATGCAGAAAATTCTGAGGACCACATTTCTTTATATTCTGGTGTTAGACGATTGTCACATGCTCCTTGTCGCAAGTTACCTCATAGGAAATGTTTTCATCCATTTCTAAGTATTTGTATTTCTCATCCGATATCGGAGAAATAATCCGGACATTCATAGTAATGTCACTACATTGTTTTACAGCCATATAATAATGCTTATCCTCGTCAAACCCCATCCCAATATCTTTTCAGAATTTCATAACTAAGTAAGGACTTCCTTCAGACCTTCCATCTCTTTGGCATGTATTTTCAGAAACAATGAGTTATTGTCCTATGTATGTGCGTGTATATATATATATATATATATATATATATATATATATATATATATATATATATATGCATGAATGTATGCATGTATGTGTGTGAGCGTTTATCTGTGTATGAGAGAGAGAGTATTGTGTGGGTGTGGGTGTATGTACGTACGTGTGCAATTTCCACCAGAGTCAATGACAGGATGGAACTGATTTAATTTAATAATGACTGTGTGAAAATTTCCAAGTATATCTTCTATTTGCCGGAGAAATACAGCAAACACAAACCAGACATTTCAATATATCAAACATGAATCGAAATAACTACAAATATAGTTCTTTAAACAGAGAAAATCAAACGGACACACAACAAAGACAAAAACACACGCTTACGCACAAACGTAATACATACAGAAAGATACACACACAGACGTGTGTGTATGTGTGTTTGTGTGTGTGTGCATGCGGGTGTGTGTGCATGCGAGTGTGAGTATGTATGTACAATGTAAATTTTAAAATTGTAAATGTCACATAGTTTCTACTTAGAGATTTTCTCTAGAAGTGGTGTTCAAGTGAACACAAAAAGATTGTCTGTCATTTCGTGAGTAAGTTACTAAACATTAACTCGTTAATTTGACATTTAAAATGCTTCAGAATAGAAACTTGAATATGAATTAATTTTTACTTCTTAGTTTATGCATCTAAATGAAGTTCACAGTATGTGTGTGTATATATATATATATATATATATATATATATGTATATGTATACAAGCATATATATACATATATATATACATATACATATATATATGTATATATGTATGTATATATGTATATATGTATGTATGCATGTATGTACGTATGTATGTATGTATGCAGGTATGTATATGTGTGTGTATGTGCAAGAGTGTGTGTGTATTGTATTATGTATATATATATATATATATAT
>NC_068987.1:36884692-36885904 GCF_001194135.2 Octopus bimaculoides
TATGTATGTATGTATGTATGTATATATATATAGATAGAGATATAGATATATAAGCGCAGGCATGGATGTGTGGTAAGAAGTTTGTTTCCAACTACATTGTTCCAGGTTCAGTCGCACAGCGTGGGGCCTCCAGCAAATATTTTCTATTATAGCCTCGGGTCGACCAGGGATTTGTAAGTGGGTTTGGTAAACGGAAACTGAAAGAATCCCGTCGTATAAATATGTATGTGTCTTTGTGTTTGTGTTTACCCTCAACCATCGCTTTCCAACCGGTGCTAGAATATTTACGTCCCCGCAACTTAGCGGTTCGGCAATATGTATTCATATGATCAATGTGGGGGTACTTTTTCAATACTGACGGTAAAAGAAACATTACTTTTACAATATAATGATTTCTTTGTCACAATTTGATCATAAAACACTTCTGTGAACTAGGAAAAGTGTCTAATCTTGGTCGTGGGTCCTTCATAATCTTACTACTTCTGAGCTTGATCAAAAAGTTGCCCTCTCCTCGTCCTTGAAAAGTAGACTTGCTACCGAAACTTTCAATGGCAGACTCATCACAGCTGTGGAAATGTGGATTTTCTATAATCATAGCCAGCAAAAACAACAATGCTCGGCACCCAGTCAAATGGAGAATCCCTACCTTCCCAGAACAGGAAAATATATTTGCTGGAATATGCAGGGTGTCATCGATTAGGATGTGTTAAATCAAACCAGTTAATGCGAAGTGTTATTGTCAATTTGGAGCCTTGCACAAAAATTTGCAGAAAAAGTACTCCTCATTAATCAATCATAAAGCGGTGTCGCTCTTACGTGATGTTATCAATAACGGGGTGGGGGAAATATCTTGATTAAATACATCAATTAAGACGAAGAAGCAAGTGCTTGTTTCCTATGTTGAAATGAGATAGGATTATATTTCCAACCGAATACGTAAGAGCAAACTCCCAGACTTTGAAATAGTTTGATAAGCATAATGCACGAAATTATCCGCCCTCGAGTTACTTTGTGACTTATGTCGATTACAAAAGGAAATATGTACACATGTATGTATGTGTATAGAAAGATAGAGAGACGGACAGAGAGACAGACAAACAGACTGATAGATAGATAGATAGATAGATAGATAGATAGATAGATAGATAGATAGATAGATAGATATCTTTTTATTATAGCCACACAGGGCTAAATACAGAAAATGGACAAATT
>NC_068987.1:36891682-36897547 GCF_001194135.2 Octopus bimaculoides
ATTACAAAACCCCAATAGGGTCGAAGTGTATAGACTTATACACCTCTTCCACAAAAAATATTTTAAAACTGCAAAAGTTTTGACATATAAAAGGCCAACTTACTTGCGAGCCGATGTGACTAGCATCCGTCCAGCAGAGATAGATAGATAGATAGATAGATAGATAGATAGATAGATAGATAGATAGATAGATAGATAGATAGATAGATAGACGGATGGATGGGTGCATGCATACATGGGGTTTGGTTGGACTGGTAGTCAGAAACAGCGAAAGAGACAGACAATCAGACAAGCAGACAGACGGACAGACAGACAGACACACAGACATACAGACAGACACACAGACAGACACACACACAGACACACACACAGACACACACACAGACACACACACAGACACACACACAGACACACATACAGATAGATAGATAGATAGATAGATAGATAGATAGATAGATAGATAGATAGATAGATAGATGCTAAATTCTGCTGAACTTAAGAATCTGAAAGACTAATTGGTTCAGTTAAATCGTTAATGACATGTTCAGTTAACAGCGATATTTCTGTCACAATCGTTCTTTATTCCATCGGAGAAGACACTTAAATCTACTTACTGCAACGATTCATGCCAAGTTGTGTTAAGAAATCTGAATATGCCATGATGACCTTCGTTTTCCGTTGAAAACTTGCATTAGGGAACTTGTTAAATTTGATTTCCTGCTGAAATTCACATCGCTTATGACACAATTTAACATTTATTATTTCTACATTCATGTATTGTTCAATCAGTAAAGATGATGATGACGAGGAAGCGGAGGAATATGAGCTAAAGAAGCAGAAGAATGGGATTAAGAAGAGGCAATAACAAGGATGGTGGTAGTGGAGGTGGTGATAGCGGCGACAGCGACGATGACGAAGTGGATGAGAAGGAAGAAAAAGGAAAAGAAGCAGGTAGGAGGAAGAAGAGGGGATATGGATCAGGAAATTTACAATACAGTGGAATAAGTTCTCAGTTACTACTGTTTAACCACAGGTCAAAAACTTTCAAACGATGCGAATACCTTTTCAGATTTCGCATATCTAAGATTACGCTCCTTGATGTGTAGTTACATTTGATAAGACAGCAGAGTGCGGTTTGTTATTTGAAAATCGAGCGAACGCTTATCGCTTCTTTCGATTGTCTAGTGATAACATGATAGCTGGGGATCGGAAAACCATCCCTCTATCACACCAACAAGTCCCAATAGACTGTTATTGCAAAGTTTGTTACATTACTTTAACTTCACAAGGGTTTGTCTTGAAGAAATCACTTTCAACTTGGTTAATCAGTAATGTTATCGAACAGTTTTGTTCACTACCATTATCGCCACCATTAAAAGCAGCAACGTTTTAAAAATCGGTGAATTGTAAAAAATAAAAATAAAAATTCAAGATATGAAAAAATCTTCCCCAAAGGGCCCTAAAGGAACAGACCTATGGTGCTCCTTAGGACGCTAGTTAGTTTTAAAAGCAACTCAATACAAACACTTCGTTAACAGGCTTATTAAATATCTGTTAACAAACTTACATGCAATGAGAATGACATTGATAATAATAATTATTATTGTAGAACAAGTAGAAAGATATACTTTTCAATGCGTAAGTACTGACAGAACAGCATATATAGGATAAAATCATTTTAGAGCAGAAAATTTTGTCGGCAACCAGCCATGAGGATCGAACACACACCCGTCTAATATCCGGTCAGAGTCTGACCGGACATTAGAGGACCAGATATTAGAGGGGTGTATGTTCGATCCTCATGACTGGTTGCCGACAAACTCTTCTGTTCTAAAATGATTTTATCTTATATATGCTGTTCTGTCAGTATTTACGCGTTGAAAGATATATCTTTCTACTTGTTCTACAAAACATTTCAACGCTTCAAAAAAAAAAAACTTATGTTTGTTTACATATGACGTAATCTTTATGACATCTAGCCTTTCTGGATGGCTTTATAACTTCTAAAATTGCAGAAGAATTTTTGTCGGTCGGTAGTTTAGCTTAAAGGTAGAGCACGCCGACCGGGTATTAGAGGTGTGTGAGCTCGATCGTCATGGCTGGTTACCGACAAACTTTACTGCTCTAAAATCATTTTATCCTATATATGCTGTTCTGTCAGTATTTACGCGTTGAAAAGTATACTTTTCATTCTACTTGTTCTACAATACATTTCAACGCTTCAAAACAAAACTTGTTTGTTTACATATGACATTATTATTATTATTATTATTATTATTATTATTATTATTATTATTATTATTATTATTATCATCATCATCATCATCATCATCAGCATCATCATCATTATCTTTATAAACAAAAGGACAAAGCCCTATAGTGGGAACAAAGACCTGAGAATCAAATTGAACAGCTCAAAAAGAAATATTGGACGGATAAATACAATCATAGAAACGAAGAGGGTGAAGGGTATGAACTGCAAAGGAAAACTCAACATAAGACGCAAAGGACTGCAAGTAGTTAAAGAAAAACTAAACCAAATTCAAAGCAGAGTCGGGTAAAAAAAATAAAAGCAGATACCAACACAGAACAAATCCATTCCAGCAGATTAGACTCGAGAAGAACGAAAGAAAATTCTATAAACAACTAAATAATAGAAAGGAGCATCAAGAAAATTGTTTTCCAGCTGCTGAAGCAATGAGTAAATTCTGGGAAGAAATCTAGAACAAAGAAGTCCAACATAATATAAAAGCAGACTCGTTTCACGGGAATTTAAAAGGGAAATTGAAGATGAAGCGACACAAGGGAATATAACAATCATGGATAAGAAAGTACAAGATAAAGAAAATGCGAAACTGGAAAACCGCTGGACCAGATGGTGTCCAGGATTTCTGACTCAAAGACTTTCCAAGTATACACAGCTTTATACGACCGCTTTTTCTTTCAGTTAATTGCATAGAAAATGGACATCAACATGAATGGCGAAAGGATGGACAGTGATGATACAGAAGAACAAAGAAAAGAGGGCAAGTCAGCAATTATAGTCATATTACTTGCTTACCACCATCCTGGAAACTGTTAACTAACCTCATAGCAGATGAAGTGCATCATTTTCTGGAAATGAAGATATGATACAGAATTTGAGGTGAATAATAAAGAAAAGATCATAGAAGCAAAAGAAGATATGAGAGAACTAAGCAACACTGAGTTTACCGACGTGATCAATAGGGAACCGCTAGCAAAGTTCTCAAACAGCATAAAATATAACAACATAATCATGATATATAACGTTGCTCTTAGACAGATCTTAAGAAATAAGGGGAATGACCTAACAAACTTAAATAACCTCATCTATTCCACTTCTAAAGTTGTAACTGCTCAACTACATATCAGGATGACACAGAAAGGGACCAACTATGTCAATGGACCTCCTGAGTGGTAAGTAGCAATACAAAAAGATATTGAATCTCTGTGAGCGGATATGTCAGTTCTCGATGAACTTGCTGGAGAAGTAAATGTTAAGAAGAAACAAGCTAGAAAAATCAAGCAAAAATATAAAAATCTTTGATTTTTATAAACCTCCCATGGAACAAAACAGCGAATGCAGCTGAAAACCCAACGACTTGAAAGGTATGATGAAAGAATCAAATTTTATCATAAAAACAGGGTATTCAGGACGGATGCGAAGAAATTTTATAGGGAAATTGGTAAGAGTAAGAAAGGAATAAAGGAGCCATCTAAGACTAAGGAAATGGAAGAGTTCTGGGAGAAGATATGGAGCAGCAAAAAAGGATATAATACTGAAGCTAACTGGATAGAGCGTGAGAAAGTGAGACTGGATGAAGTTGAAGAGCAGAAATGAAAGGCAATAGGAATAGTAGAGCTAAGATGTGTTCCTAGAAAGTCTCACAAATGGAAAACCCAAGAGTGGACCGGATCCTTATCTTCTGGCTGACTTGTTTGACAGATGTACACCAAAATTTCGCTGCATCTCTAACTGATGTCATCCAGAACTCAGAGCAAATACCTGCCTGGCTGACTGAAGGAACAACATACCTTTTACCAAAACCTGAAGACAAAATCTCCGAAGAACTACCGACGAATAGCCTGTTTCAACACCATCTACAAGAATCTCACATCCATACTCACTGAAAGAATATACACTTTCCTAGAACAGAACTCTATCCTTCCACAAGCCCCAAAAAGTTGCAAATGAAATTCTTATGGGCGCAAAGATCAATTGCCGAAGCAAAAAGAAGACCCTGAGTATGGCATGGATAGACTACAGGAGACCATTTGATAGTGTCCCACATAATTGGCTACTCAAATTCTTACAAGGTAACATAGCCAAGTGAAACACACGTCCCCTTCTAAACCATATTAATGGGATGAGCCAATCCACCAACATCAACATCAAACGAGGCATCCTGCAAGGTGACTCCCTTTCCCCATTACTCTTTTGCCTGGCACTGATCCCACTCTCAAACGAACTCAATAAAACCAGGTATGAATACAAAGTTTATAATACTATAATGAGCCATCTGTTTTAAATGGACGATTTGTAGCTGTTTGCTAGAAATGACCAAGAGTTAGGAGGGCTGTTAACAACTGTTAAAGAGTTCAGCAATGACATCGGGATAGATTTTAGCCTCGATAAATGTATTAAGGCAACTTTTGTAACAGGCAAGCTCACACAAACTGCTTTCGTTAAATTAGATACCAACACTACCATCAAAGAACTTGACTCACAAGAAAGTTATAAATACCTGTGGAGAAACAAAGGAGATGGTATACAAGATGCTACTATGAAGGGGAAAAATAAGAAAGGAATACTACAGGAGATAAGACTCATACTAAAACTGAACTCAACTCCAAAAATCGCATTGAAACCATTAACACTCTAGGACTTTTAACATCATTAACTGGAATGCTTCTGAGTTCCAACGCATGGTCAAGAAGACAAGAAAACTACTAACATCTAAGAACATGCACCACCCAAAACCAGACGTTGGTCGACTGTACCTACCTAGAAGGAATAGAAGAGGAATGGTGCATGTAGAACTGTGCTATAAGACCTCCACAATAGTAATGAACAGATACATAGGACAGGGGACTGGATGCTGCGGTTTGTGTGCAAACATGAAAGCAGCAAAAAGTTACATTCTATTGTCAAGGGAGTTTGCAAATTCGTAAGGGAACTTGGCATTAACCCTGAATTCGATCAAGAACCTCAAACCACTGCTAGCAAACAAGCAAAACGGATCAAACAGACTTCAAAAAAGAACGGATAGACACTAATTAAGGAGCGGTAGAGTCAGAAACCTTGCATGTAGATTAATAGTGTTCCCATTGATAAAACTATATCTGTAAAGGAATTTGACAAATTAAGTAAATATAAAGATCTGGGAATTAAACTACAAAAGATGTGGCATCTTGAAACGAGAAATGTTCCTATTATTGTAGGTGCCCTAGGTATGATAAAAAGAAAAGGATGTCAGAAACATCTTGGTAACATTCTAGGAAAACCATGTCTCAGAGAAATTCAAAAGATTGTGTTGACAGGTACTGCCCGCATCCCTATCAATTTAGATGTCTGTGTTATGTAACATGAAGATATTTCGCTACTTCCCCTTCCCCAATCTTTCAGTCATACTGTAACATCTTTTCCTTCACTCACCGTAGGACGCTGTGTGTGTCTCGGCGAGTCATTGTAACAACATGCAGATTAAAAGTGAATAATAATAATAATAATAATAATAATAATAATAATAATAATAATAATAATAATAATAATAATAATAATAATAATAATAATAGGGAACACAAACCACACCCAGTACTTGAAAATGATCACATTGCACTCCT
>NC_068987.1:36898002-36909195 GCF_001194135.2 Octopus bimaculoides
CAGGACTTACAAATATATATAACATACAGAAAATTGCACTACTGGGTACTGCACACATCCTACGCAAAACACATTCAATACAGTAACCATAAGAGCATCACAGCAAACCACAGCACATACCCAAGGCACACAGAGCTGCGCTCGGTAGTGAAGTGAAAGCACGTTATAAAAATAAGACTACTGAACAATAATAATAATAATAATAATAATAAGTACATATGTAAGTGCCGAACCTAAAGTTTGGGCAAAGGACTCTATGAAAGTAACACCAGTATTTATGTTAATACTTACTTTACAGATTCCGAAAGAATGAAGAAAACTAAGATTGAACGAGATTTCAAGTGAGTGACATGTCCTTTTTCAGACACTCTTCTTATTCTCCCCTTATTATTCAATATCAATGAAGATAATTTCTAATAGACCTCCGCCTCCCTCCTATTTTTGTGGCTACGGAGCAGTCAATTATATCAAGCCCAGTATTACATTGGTATTTGTTTAATATAACCGGAGATAAAATATAAGGCGACTTGAGTGAAAAACTGAACTCAAAGTTCTAGAATGTCACAAGACACTTATCAGTCTATCTCCTGATTCAGTTGATCTACCTTTCTGCAAAGAATAATGCGGATATTTCTTTAAATTTCACATTTTCTTCATTGTTTGCAAATATAGTCGACTCACATATAAATGTATGAAAGTTTATTTCATAAATTTTACCATATTATAGCGTCCACGTTCCCTTAGCTGTGGTTTTTGTTGTTTGCTTCTGATCAACATTCCATGTTTTACAGGAAATATATTCTATTTGATAAGACAAATGAATGGCGTTACCTATAACTACTGTAATATCTCATTTTACAAATATTGTAAATGAATGATACCAATACGTGGAAAGAAATACAATAAAAATTACAAAAATAAACATCTGCCATTTGCAAATTAATAACTGGACTTGATATAATGTGAAAGATTTAATATAACAGAAAATAAATTCTTTTGGTGGCGTCAGATATGTCACACGAAAACATGGAGAATTGTTATTAGAAAACATGGTGGATTTATATAACAAATGCTTTAATCATTGCAGTTAGTGACAAATTTACCAGTGAAAGATTGTTATGTAAACGGCATTTATCCTTGTAGCCTGGTTTAGATGTTTTTTTTCTTTTTGTCGTAATTTTTTTAAGAATTTTTATTAAGCAACCTTACGTTACTGCAAATAACTTCCGATGAGAAAGACTGACCTAACAACACAGATATATTCTTATTGTAATAGCTTGAAACAACTCTCATATTTACCACTCCTCTCTCTTTCTCTTTCTCTCTCTCTCGTTTTCTCATATATCTTTCTCTTTTTCTTACACACAAACACACACACATGTGTGTGTGTGTGTGTACCATCGTGTGTGTGTGTATGTGTGTATGCATGTGTGTGAGTGTGCGCGTTCCAATGAACAGGAAAAATTCGGGCGCAGGATTGATATTCTTTATCAATTCAGAAAAAGAGGAATCTTAGAATAATTGCAATTGAATTTTGAATCCAAATATTCCTTTTTGGTGGGTTGCAGGTGAGAAAAATAGAGAAAAGATTACAGAGAAAACTAGTGTGCGGTTTCAGCAGTATGTTGCGAATGTATTTAAATCTGTACGGTCACATTATTTCCCCTGTAACTGGTAGAGATGAAAACTAAAGGTTTCGAGCTAACACTAGTGAGTAAGTAGATACCTTGACGATAGTATTTTAGACTATAAGTGGACAAGATATTGTACAAGTTGAACTTGGATATCTTTCTTAGCCTCAAAAGAAGTCCATGGTTTCTGTGAACCTTTCCTTGATATTGGATGTATGTTCCATATGTCTCAGAGAACCATCTGGTTTAGTAACATTCTCTTTATAGATTCCTGTCTTTGACAGGTTGATTCGCTTCAGCATTTAGAGGTTGGTAGCCTGTTGCGTCAAGAGCCACGACACCCCTGCGAGAATAGACTTGATTGAACAACCATAAATAGTAATGGTTTGAGTGAGAGACAGTGAGAAAGTAGGCGTTAATCGCAGGAGGTCGTAAGGTGGTCATTTTGATAGTTTGTCGGAATATCGTTTGTTGGTTCGTGTATAGTTCATGGAGAGTTTGTTGTATTGTTAATTCGTTGTTACCCTGCTTCGTTATCTGCTTATTGTTACTGCATGGTTAAAATATAAACATGTATCATCATAAATAGTAGCGATAGCCATGCTACAATAATTGGCGACGAGTAACTACGTTGCCGTTGCAATATTGGCAATGAAGATTCGAAGCTCATGTAGGTCAGTCAACAAATTTTTGTGATACAAAGTTGTTAATGACGGAAGACCTATTTGCTTCTATAATACAGCAAAACCAGCAGCAAGAACAGCAACAAGAGTTGCAGAAACGATTATTTCAGCAACATGAAAAGCAGCATAAGTTAATGGAGCTATGTCTTAAGAAGTCCGGAAACACTATAAGTTCGTTTTCGCCAGACGGCGTATCGAACTCTATAACAGAAATCAGTTATGACCCAGAGGAGGGTATAACTTCTGCAGCGTAATTTAGAAGGTACGAAGAAATCTTTAGGGAAGATTGCAAGTTGTGGATGGACAATGAAAAAGTAAAACTATTATTACGTAAATTAGCACTGGCTGATCATGGAAAATATTGTAATTTCATACTACTCCAAAAAAGTAGTGAAATTTGTTTCCAGGAAACAGTCGAAAAATATTCAGTGATAAGAGTTACTTATTTAACACTCGATGGGAGTGTTGAAATCTAGTTAAAAAAGAGGATGAAAACTTTGACACGTATGCCGGAACCGTAAACCGAATGTGTGAAAGGTTTAAACTGAAAGAACTAACTCCTGATGTTTAAGTGCCTCATTTTTGTACAAGGGCTTACGGCAAACAAAGACACGGAGAATTTTTACAAAACGTGAACAAGTGGACCAAAGTTTAACCCTGCAGACAGTTGCAGAGGAGTGTCAAAGAATGGCAAACTTACGTCATGACGTAAAGAAAATTGAAGAGAAGTTCTCACAAGTACAAACGTGCCGACCGGGAAGGTATAAACAAAGGAAAATGTTAAGATCAAACCCATGCTACGGATGTGGAGCCCCACATTTCATGAAGGATTGTCCTTTCAAAACGCAAAAATGTTACAGTTGCCAAAAGGTAGGACACAAGAGCTCGCATTGCAGAGCAAAGTTAGGAATGTCGAAGATAAAAAAAATTCTAAAGTTTTCTCAACGAAAAGTAGAAACAACACCAAAAAGATGTAATTTGTACATCTAAAAGTAAACGAAGTGAATATTAAATTACAATTAGATACTGGTAGCAACATCTCGATTATTAATACCAACACAGGGATAAGAAATGGGAAACCTACGATAAGAAAAACATCAAAAATTGCACGAGGCGTGACTGGTGGAAAACTACACTTCGTATGCGAAATATGGAATGATATCACATTTCAGGGAAAAACCTGTTGAGCAAAAGTTTTCGTGGTAAAAAAAACGCAACCAATCTACTAGTTTGAATGACTGTCTAAAAATATGCCACTATCCACTACCTACCTTGGAGGATATTTTTGCAAAATCAAATGGTGGCAAAATATTTTCGAAACCGGATGTCTGATTCGTATCTACAAATTAAAGTAAGTGAGGAATGCTCGAAGCTTCTAGCAGTGACTATGCACCGATGACACAAACATAATAGATTGCCATTGTGTCTGAAGGTCACACGTGCAATATTTCAACAGTTATAGATGTGATGTTTGCAATTCCATATCTCGATGATGAATTAATTAAAAGTGAATCTTGTGATCAAGCTATTGAACATGTAAAGTATGTTTTTCAAAAATAAGAGATTACGGTTTCACACTCAGTGAGGCGAAATGTGAATTCTTTTTGCCTAAAACTAAATATTTAGGAGAAATTATACATAAAAATGGAAGACGACCTGACGCGTCAAGGTAGACGTAATTAAAAATATGCCTCCTCCAACTAACACAGTGACATTACTAGCTTTTCTTGGCCTAGCAAACTATTGTCAAAATTACATACCAAACATGTATGAATTGAGAGCTCCACTTAATAATTTGCTAAAGAAAGATGCCAAACGGAATTGGTCCAATAACTGTCAGAAGGCGATTCAGGAAACTAAAAAAATTATTAATTTCGGATTTGTCGCTGGCTCATTTCGATCCTGCAGCGGAGATTGCTGTAACTTCTGAAGCTTCTGAATACGGCGTGGGTGCAGTTTTGCTACACAAATATAAAGACGATAATATGAAGGCAGTGGTTTATTCCTCACGAGCTCTGATTGCAGTAGAAAAAGCTTACTGTCAGATACAGAAAGAAGCTGTAGCGATTATTTCTGCCGTGAAGAAATTTCACAGATTTCTCCACGGTATAAGTTTTTGGCTTCAGACGGACCCCTGACCATTACTATCAATTTTCAGAACGAACAAAGGAATTCCTATCCATGCAGCTAACAGATTACAACGCTGGGGTACAATATTGTTAAATTACAACTTTAAGATGGATTACATTCCTTCAAAGACAATTGGCCATGCGGATTGTTTATCTAGGCTAATTCCGAAAATAACTGCATTACAATCAGAAAAGGAAATTAAAACTGTTATGTGTGATGTCATTCAGGAGTTGCCAGTGATTGTACAAGATATAAAAAGTAAATCAGCGGAGGATAAATACAAATTGGCAAGCAGAACGATTGGTAGATATTTTCAAGCGAGCGCTGAAAAAAGTAAGGGATGAGTTAGGAAATGACGAAGCGCTAACTAAATTCTTAAAGGTGTACAGAAGAACTCCCAATTCGAATACCAGTTCAGGCAAGTCGCCTGCAGAGCTAGTGTTCGCTCGAAAGATTAAATCACTCCTCGACAAATTGTTGCCAAAGGAAAGAACGTATAGAGAAGATTTTTAAAAATTCAACTAAACATTTTGATGTCGGAGATAAACTTCATTTCAAAGTATACAAGAACGATAGAGATTTGGCAGGATGGTGTTGTGATTAAAAGAGTTGGAAACATGATGTATTTAATTAAAGGCCAGCGATGGGAGCATAAACGACACCTAAATCAATTAAAAATCAGACATACAGAATAAAGGAAGGCAGTTCCAATTGAAGTATTTTACATGTTCGATGTGCCAGCACCGAAAGAAACTGAGCCTAGGAGTATTAACAGGAAACGTAAACAGACTGAACATTTAGAAATAATTCCTAAGCGGAAAAGGTACTGAACTCCCCAGGGAAGAAAAATTTCAAAAAGGGAGAGATGTTTTAAAGAAAGAAAAAAATAATGATAAAATAAATTTCGTTTCCTACAGAAGTCGAAATCTCAATAGGGGAGATGTTGTGGTGAGAGTCACGACACCCCGCTGCGAGAATAGACTTGACCGAACGACTATAAACAGTACCGGTAGGAGTCAGGGAAAGAGAGCACGTGTGGAACCCCCCACCAAAAAGCCCGAAACAAAGAAAGGTGAAAAGAAAATAACGGACAGAGTGTCGAACCCGAGGACCAGAGCAAGCAGTGACTACTACAGAAGAAGAGGAAGAGGACATCAGACTTGAGCAGTGGAAGGAGAGAGTGGCAAAGCAAACAGAATATGTAGCACGAGTAGGGAGGCCAAAAGGAAAGAATTCAAAATTGTTGGTATTTTACAGGAGAGAGATGGAAGTAGAAAAGAGGTTGGCAAAAATGAAGGGATTAATACGAGTTAAATTGGACTCGAACACGTTCCATAGAGACCAGAAAGTAGTGTTGTTGGACAAAGATCGAATGGACAGGATGGTAGAGTTGTTTACTAGTAGTATTATGGGAACAGGTGTATACGTCAGTTATGAGAGCCTGCCAAATGTGGTCGATCTGGAAGATTCATTGACGGAGCTTATAACAGACGAGAGATTTGAAAACGATTAAAGCTGTATAAAAGAACAGTTAAATGGAACTGCGAGCTTTGGGGGCTCGTAAGCCATTTCATCCTTTCATTTTAAATAATTCATGTCATCCTTCGTTAAATGTACCTCACGTTTTGTGTTGTCTGTCCTCGTAGTGTCCCCTTCTGTGTTATGGCCGTAGTGCCAAATATAGATAAGAGAGTAGGCGTTAATCGCTGGAAGTCGTAAGGTGTCGTTTTGGTAGTTTGTCGGAATATCGTTTATTGCTTCGTGTATAGTTCGTGGAGAGTGTGTTGGATTGCTTCGTTATATGTTTATTGTTACTGCACGGTTATAGTGTAAACAAGTACTGTCATAAATAGTGGTGATATTACAATAATTGGCGATGAGTGACTACGTTACACTATAGCCCCAGATAAAAGCTGCTTGAATGGGGACGCATACTTTCCTTTCGGTTGTAGCGTGTGATGTTACAGATGTTATCAAGGCAAGAGTAAATCACTTTAACATGATATTCATGAAAAAGTTTGTAGCCTTTACGGATACTTGAGATACTCCCGCATTGGGAGTAAATAATTTCCTGATTGTGTTCACAGAGAGATCGAGGTTGAATGGCAAATTAAGTGTAGCACTCCTTTTAAGCCATTAGCTATTCACACATCTATACTCTTCTATATACTTTTCTAAAATATTTATTTCTCCAGAACGGAAGCAAGGGGACCTACTCTTGTTTATTGAATGAGTTGCCTTCCAAATTAATGTCATACAAACACAAGCAAAAAAGGCACAGATGAATACGAATAAACAATATTAACAATGTAAAAATTGAAAATTATACGGGTCAATCAAATATTTGAGTCAATAAATCTACTGTTGTTATAGTTGTTGTTGTTTCTGTTGTTGTTGTTGATGTTGCTGTTACTGCTGCTTCTGTTGTTTTTCCTAAATTTGAACTACGGAAGATAAGAGTGAATTTCAAAATATTCCCACTGATTTCTGATAAGAATTCCCACAAGAAATTTTTGTTACAATTAAAATACTATGGAGATGCTTTATGATATGAATGTCGTGAAAACATTAAAATATTACCGTTTCACTAATTCAAGCAACAGAAAATTGCATGTCAAATATTATATAAAATATTAAAAATGTTTTTCACTCTCATACACTTCTATCTCTCTTTTTCTACCTCTCTTCTTTAACTCCTTGATTTTTTAAATTTTTCCTCCATGTTTATTGCTCAAGATCCATGAAATTACTGAACACAACATCGCATGTTAAGTTGGATCGTATAATTAATCTTTCACCCTGTTTACACCACTACTTGTCTCCTGAGTGCCCTTTCATGGTTTACCCTGTTGCAGGAACCCAAACCAGCTCTCCATTTTAAGAATAATTTCTCGATTATTACCACTAGATTCAGACTGTAAAAACGATTATGGATGCTACTATTCCACCCCTGACAAAGCCATTTAAATTTTAAAAGTAACAGCATGGAGCTACTCAACCCTCTGCACTGTAGTGGCGAAAGAAATATAATGATTAAAAATAGTATGTTTTCATTAGTGTATGTTCTAGACGCAAATTGCGTTCAGATTATTCTCTAAGAATAATTACCATTTATGTAGTAAATTCCAAATGGCTGAATGAATCATCATTTCATAACCGGTGCCAGCAAATATTTGTGCTTTACAAGTTATGTTTGAATTGTGTTGAAAGTTGTATTTTACCTTGATTTGATATTTTGCTGTAATCAACGTTCTGAATGACGATGTAACTTCTGTTTCTGAATCTAGGATTAGAATGCCACTGATTGAAGTCGTTCCATGGTTTTGTCGTTGTTGCTGTTTGTGTTGTCGTTGCTGGCGCTGCTGCTGTTGTTGTTGTTGTTTCTGCTGTAGTAGTAGTAGTAGTAGTAGTAGTAGTAGTAGTAGTAGTAGTAGTAGTAGTAGTAGTAGTCGACGTCATTTTGCCCAGGTCAGCTATGATGCAGCATTTCTGCTATCTAAAAGTAAGCCACTCGTAACTATTTTGACTTAAATATCTACTCTTTTAAAACGATAAGGTTTGATTTGATGGTGATTTGGATGGTATTTTTGTCAGATCGAAAGGCCACATAGAAGTCTCCCTCATAGTTTGAATATTTTAGTGACAATATCCTCTGAAGTATTTAAATTGAAGATATTGAAGGAACGGAAATGCGACCAGTTTCTGTGCAGCTAAAAACCAATGTTGCTGCTTTTGTTTAGACGTAAATTGAACAAATCCCAGTTGTCTTGGCCATCGATAGTGCACGCATCAAGTGACAAGCTACTTTAATTCATGTTCACAATTGTTAATAAATAACGTAGTTTGTGACATTCAAAGACATTCAAATTTTTTTACAAAATTAAATATTCTTTCAATATTCATAAAATTAATTCAAAGATTTAAAATTAAAATCTTGGTATTTGTAATTGAAAACTATCTCTAGAAAATCTGAATTCTAGAATTGTAAATATTTAGAGGAAAGAAGAAAGTATTATCTTATATTCCCTTGATCAAATGTTTTGTTTTTTTTAACAAATTGGTGAGCGCTTTAGAGCAAGAGATAAGTCATGCAAGTATTCACTAGGTTTCGATTCTCGGTTAGTCCTCGATATAACAAAGATGCAACTCAAGTTTGGCTTTCTTCCTCAGTCCTAGAAAACAGTCAGTGACCGATAGTCATTAATCGCTTACAAAACTCAGGTAGAATAAGGTAGCATTCCGTTCAACCATCAGGAAATATGTCACTTCAAGACATCGATATATCCTATACTGTGTCAAAAGTATATTATCCGAATGATTGCCATGAAATCGGTCTCCACCACACATCAAATTTTGTTCTATAGCGTGGTCTCTTCACTTTCTGTCACCACTACAGTTTTATTTGCTCCTCACAAGCTAGTTTCCTGTTACTTCTCCTTAAAACTATCTTGAATCACTTATCTTTCCTTGTCACCTATATATTGTCCACTCTTCACTCTAAGTTTCACAGTAACCACGTCTCCCGCTCCTCCTTTCCCTAACTTCACTCAGAAATATACCTTTGGGCATTACTTGTAGTTGTTCGAGATGTACGCCAATCGTGTCAAGCTCACAAGTCGGAGAACCTGTGAAAACTATCGTAAAAAAGCCACCACTTACACCATACCATTAAAGAACAAACACTACTCCTCGTCCTCTTAAACATACAACGTATAAGCAATTTTTACCCTGCATATTGTTTGGTTCTAAAACATTAGTTGTTTTGTGCTTAACCAAGTAGAAACCAATGATATTCTATATTATTAACTTACTTGTAAACTTACGAAATCTCAGAATATATGCTATTATTTCCCTCTCAATAACTCTTGTAAGTATCAAGAGGACCATGTCAATCTCCAATGTTCGCAATCCAATGAACAAGTTTCTAAGAGACTGCTTCTTTCGCTTCTTTCGATAATCTAATCTATATAATATAATTGATAGAGAATCACGATTCCTCTGATGATGTGCATTAATCAGATATCATGTTAGGTTTGGCCCTCTTGCGTATTGAATAAACTGCCGAATTGACTGACTGTTCTGAATCATTGAAAGAACTGCAGCATGAACTCTTGATTGAATCAGTCCGTTAATCAAACGTTAAATATAGATTGGCGAACTGATTCAATCATGTCTGGACGGGCGGATGTCATGGTCACCTTCGTACAAGATGAAGGTTTGAGTCAATCTTCGGTCATGACAAGTATTTCAGTCCGAGGCTGATCATTTCGTTTGATTTATTAACATTTCTTACTTAACCCGCCGTGAAACGCACCCATACTTATACAAGAACTCTCAGATGTCGATGCCGTTAATATTCAGCATGCACAATTTCATGTTAATGTCTATAATGAAACGAGAGTATAATGGAAGTTCAAGTAGCAGCTAAATATCGTTCGACTAACAGCCTACAATTCTTCAGAAGGGAGTAGACATATCGGATAATATTGTTCTGTGTGCCTCTAGAAGGACGAAACTATTATGACTGTAAGACTTTTCATCATAGGTCTGATAATCGTTATTAACCTGAGATGAAATACTCACAACAGGAGTCTTTTAAAAGTGTTTATTAATTTAACCGGTTTCACTTACTTAAAAAGATTTTCAAAAGTAGAATGTGAGGCTTTGTGTATCCTCTGTGGTGTCAAAAATTAGTTTATATAAATGTATTCAAATCAAGTGATAGAGTCTTTGACAATGATAAGAAAGATTCTGAGGTTTTGTGTATCCTCTGTGATGAGTCACAAAATAGTTTACATAAAAACATTCAGATCAGGTAATTGAATTTTTTTACAATGATAATAAGATAAAAAAATAAGTTACATAAATATATCCAAATCAAGTTATACAGTTTTTGACAAGAAGATAAAACGCGTCTGGTTTGTTAATCAGTGGGTATTAAAGTTTTAGTTTCACTGTGATCAGAAACCATAATTGTTTGTATCATCTTAAATTAAACAAAAGGTGAGTAGAGAAATAATAGACCATTTATAGTTCTCGGATCTGTTATAAATATATAACAAGAACAATAACGGAGACAATCACATTTTTATTTACCGATGATCGTTTCTACTGTACCAGCATATTTAGATACAGAAAAGAAGGTACAAAATACCAATCAAGCCAATATATCCGAAATTTTATGCTAACACTATGTTATTAAGGTAATCCAAAATAGGCTAAATTCAAAGTGAATTGAGAAAATATCTCTAATAGGTGAACGCGTACAAAAAGAACGTTTAGAAGAAATATAATATTCCAAGAAAAGCCAGTTTGGCATTTAAGCGTATGATGAAGAATTAGGCACAGAAATTCTGTCACAACATTTAGTTATCTGTCTATCAAATATGCTAGGACATTTCTAAGAAGAATTATGCTTATTAGATTATAGGAAAAGTAGTTATAATTAATACGTTATTAACTATTGAAATAAATGTTTTTCTAGATTTACAAGAATATTTCAATGTAAGATTGTTTTTACAATTTAATATTCCTTATGTTGAAGCAATTATACTATACATTTTTTATAAACAAAGATCACATTTAAGATTACAAGTATTGTACGATGGTGTGTAACTAATAATGGACCATTATATATAGTTAATGTTACTGTCTTTCAAATCTCAAATACCTTTACTAAGATTCATATAATTACAAATTTAAATGAAAAAGAATGGTTATGTAATCTTAAATGAAAAAGAATGGTTATG
>NC_068987.1:36909205-36911705 GCF_001194135.2 Octopus bimaculoides
TGAAAAAGAATGGTTATGTAATCTTAAATGAAAAAGAATGGTTATGTAATCTAGATTTCCAAATTGTAGCAGAATAACCTATGTCATAATATGCACAATCACCTTCAATTTTGATTCTTGATATAGTAAATATTGTCTTTATACCCAGCTTCAGATAATGTGTGGTTGTAGCATTTTTGATTTTGTGAAAATACATCCTCTTTAGCAGAAGTTTCGAAATACGAGTTGATATATTTTTAACAATAGAGTTTATGATGTTTCTAGGATGATTAGAATTTGTATTTAGCATAGAATTTACATCCAGCACTCATTGGGTTTATCATATGGTTGGTATAGTACCGTACTTAAACTAAGACCACTACCAAGGAAATTTACCTTACTATATTCATTTTCTGCGGAAAAACAAGAAAACGAGACGCTTAAAGAATTTAGAAAGTTTTTTTTACCGGGAATGTGTTTATTGACTATTTTCAAAAGGTTCACAGTATCAATGAAGAGTACTATACCTACTTGCTAACGCAATTACAAAAGGCTATCAAGACCAAACGCCCCATAAAACTGGCAAAACAGGTCTTGTTTAGTCAGGATAATGCTTGAGCACACAAGTCCTTGCTGTACGTGATTGTAGCTTTTAACTGATAGACCAGATTGTTTTTCTTCTGAGGATGGGCTTTTGCGCCTGAAATATAAAGGTTATGTAAAACTTTTCCATTGTCAGAAGCTTTCCTATTTTCCCATTTTCCTTGTATTCATAATTTAATTGTTGTTTCTACACAGTAAAAATAAAAATAACATTTTATATTATTAATTACGTGATTAAATTACGCGTTTCCTCTATCGAAAAAGCTGCGGAGCACAATTACATTTTCGACTATATGTGAAATTTATGCTTCTCTACCAGTCATCCTTAATATATTACTTTCAACTATAGTTTTAGCCGATTCTGTAGATAATGCATGTTCATCCCATCACTAAAATAATGCATTAGAATTTAGCGATGAACTCGCAAAAACCGTGTTAATGTTTTATAATGTTAAATTATTATAGGTACGTGAATCAGCGAGAGTGAATTGCATATTCATTGTTAGCATGATCCGACAGATTTAAACGTGAATACGCTGATTACTTTTGATTTTGCCTTTGGAAAACAATCTCTCTCTCTCTTTAGAGAATGTGTGTTGATAATGCACTCGATTCAGTGACAGTGGGGGCTTTGATATACCAGTGTTTCGATATGATTCAGTCTCTAGAGTCAATGTTACCCCGTGGATCTCTAAATCTAAACAAGTATGGTTGTTTTTGTTCATATAATTCAGCAAACAAATTAGTATTAATGTATGCTGATATCTGTTAAGTCGGTACTAAATTATTATGAGCTGCAAGAATGAAATATATCTGAGTGAGCGTGCGCATATATATGTGAGTGTGCGAGTAGGTAGGCAAGTAGGTAGGTAACTAGATAGATAGATAGATAGATAGATAGATAGATAGATAGATAGATAGATAGATAGATAGATAGATAGATAGATAGATAGATAGACTTGAAATATTATTGCCGATGATAATCATTTATTGAATTTTCAATTCATGAAAACGCCTAACATATAATTACAAATAAATTGAAATTGTATCAAAAGCTTATATATATTGGAATGCAAATAGACGTGTGTTTATGCGTGTTTGTATGTATGTATGTATGTATGTATGTATGCATGTATGTATGTATGGATGTATGTATGTATTCATGCATGCATGTATGTATGTATGTATGTATGTATGTATGTGTCTATGAGTATATGTGTTTGTAACGGGAGAAGGAGAAAATGTGCTTTATTTAGCATACAATCTCTACTCAATTAGCTTCCAAGGACGGTCAATTAGAATGAATTTTTAGAGAAATGTTTCTAATAAATACTTTCCTGATTGTTACTAATGTAATAATCATGATCTGTGCGCATGTGTGTGTGTGTGTGTGTGTGTGTGTGTGTGTGTGTGTGTGTGTGTGTGTGTGTGTGTTTAATAGCTAAATTTGCCCAATGAAAGGTTGGTAATTGCATGCCTGAATTTGTTTTGCAACGTTTTGTAAACTGTACAATTTGGCAGCCATATTAATTTTTGGATACAACACAGTGATTTTCAAACTGATCATGCGCCAGTGACATAGATTAAAACGTTGTGACATTCACTTCAGAAATATAGTCTTTAGTTTGAAACCAGTGATCGGCCAAATACATATGGGAGAATGAAACATTAATTCATTAAATATGCGTGAGTTATCATAGCTATCAAATATACATAACAGACATGTGAAGGTTTCGTCTGTAAGAGACTAGCGTCATGAGCAGTTGGAAGGATATCTTTAATATGCTTGCGAAGTATTATAATAACTTTCTCTTTTACTCTTTTACATGTTTCAGTCATTTGACTGCGGCCATGCTGGGGCACAGCCTTTAGTCGAGCAAATCGACCCCAGGACTTATTCTATCGGTTTCTTTTTCCG
>NC_068987.1:36919170-36920152 GCF_001194135.2 Octopus bimaculoides
AGGAATTAATGACTCTCTTCAAAATACAGAACTCGGAGCAACTCAGTGAGAAAATAGAAATTAACTTACTATATGAGGGTTACTCCTTCTCTCTCTCTCTCTCTCTCTCTCTCTCTCTCAGTCACTTTCTCTCTTTCTCTTTCTCTTTCTTTCTCCTCTTTCTCTCATTCTCATTCTCACATTGTACAGGTGTTTATACGCACATGTATGCAGGTGAAGGTATGTATTTTTGTCTCTTTCTCCCTCTCTGTCTCTGTTTCTCTCTCTTTCTATATATGTGTGTGTGTGTGTGTTTGTGTGTGTGTGTGTGTGTGTGTATCTAAATAGAGGCATACGCTCACATATATATAAACACATAAATACACACACACACATATCTTCACATATATGTGTGTGTGTGTGTTAGTGTGTATTTTTTGGACTTGTATTTGTCTGGCAAATGATCTGAACTGAGATCGAGTGCTAAAACTAAATCAATAACATCGTGGAAGACGCATATTAACTATTTATAAACACACGAAAGCTGTTAACTTCACACAATCATTTATTATTTGGTGTCAAAATTTTCTTCATACTATCTGCTACCTTACATTGAGTCCTGATAGGGCATGAGAAATTTTGACGCAACATAATGAACGATTCAAAGAAGTTTACATTTTTTGCGTGTTTATGAAAGACAATGTGTCTTTCATATTGAAATTTATACATATATATTATTTATTTCTTGTTTCAGTCATTGGACTGCAGCCCTATTAGAGCACACCTTGAAGAGTTTAGTTGAACAAATCGACCCCAGTACTTATTTTCATTAATTCCTGATACTTATTTTATCGGCCACTTTGTGCCAAACCACTAATTTACAATGAGGTATGCACCCCAACACCGGTTGTCAAGTGGTTGTGGGGGACAAATATATACACAAAGACACACATATATGTATATGTATATATATATATATATATATATATATATATATATATAT
>NC_068987.1:36920941-36928284 GCF_001194135.2 Octopus bimaculoides
ATATACACGTATGCGCATATATATGAAAGTCCAGGATTCAAGTGAATTAGGTCCCTAAATAGTAAAGCACTAAGGTCGGCTCAATAAAATCGGTATTGTGTAGAAAACAAAATTCGAGGTACATATACGTACATACTGTAATAAAGACGGATTTATATTCCAGTTGCATGTACGATCGCCAGCGTCCGACTGAATACACCTCGAGTCTCGAGGCTGTTCCTAGGTAAAAACACAGCAGCAATTGCTTTGAACTCAATAGACTCCAACCACGCTAATTGCAGATTCCGAGTAAGGTGAATAATAAACAAATAACAAGAGGTTGATAGTGGTTCACTCACTACAGCTGTTTCGGAAGTGTTTTTATTGACGAATCAAGTTATTACATCAGGTAGATATTCTTAAAAAATGGGAATCATGAAATGGCACATACTCGGCAGAGTTCAAGGTCAATCTTTGCGAAGCGGCTGTAGCTTCGTTACTATGGCAGCAGTCCGGATACTTATTGATTAGGTCACGTAGCATACAATGATGTCACCTTATATGGTATGTGAATATTAATAGACAGCAATACAGCGCTCATTGGAGGACACAAGTAATTGCATTATTTATCCTTAGTCGTATTCCTGGGCACAACGTCTGTGTGAGCTTACAATGTAGTGTTCATAATTTGTTTCATATGAAGGAGTGTCCATGCATATCACCTCTGTTTCTCTTTCCAAAGTGCAGTTCTTCTGTTTCTCTTTTAAACATTGAATTTTGGAGAGAATATTTTGATGAAATGTAGCTCCCTTTGCCTTTAGGAACTTTGGGTCATCTCTTGAGCATTTGTAGAAGGGGAAGATTTTGAATTTTCCTTCACTGCATATTTCTAGATGCTTGCTCAGTGGAATCTTGCGTAGTTCCTCTTGTCTGTAGATTCTTGCACGTTGGTAAGGGGGATTGTTTGTTTCGCCAATATAATTTTCCTTGCAGTTGGGGCAAGTAATGCAGTATATGAGATTCTGTGTCTTGCAGGTCATATGGGCATTTACTTTGAACGAGAATCCACTCTTGAATTTTATATGGAAACCACTTCCTAAATATCTGAATCTGCTATGCTGTATATTCCACATCTGCTGAACTTAGCCCTTGTAAGGTGTTTTATGAAGTCTTGTGGCTGGCATCTACTGTTTCGTAAGAAGTTTTCATCAATCAGATTTTTCATTTTGGGGTTTTGTAGAAGTATTGGTATGTTTGATTTCATGGTGTGAAAAATGTTGGTCATTCTAGGATTGTGTGTATTGGTAAATGGAATCGTGGGTTCATTAATTTTTCCTTTACTATCTTTAGTTGTGTGATATTCAGTTTCATCACATTTTTAATTTCATCGTTCATTAATTCTAAGGAATAATTCTGTTTTGTTAGGAAGCCTTTGAGCTCATTATGTCGGATTTGACGTGTTTTGGGGTCAATTACTATAGTACAGATATGCCTTGCCATATTGTATGGGATGTTCCTTTTGATGTATGGGGGATGACAAGAGTAGAAATTCAAATATTGTTGCGTGTCCGTTTTTGTTTTGTTTTTTTTGTAAAATATGTCTGTTGTGACTGTGGAGTTGTGTATTTTTACGTGAATATCCAGGAATGGTAATTCATTGCAACTAGTTTTTGTCGTGAATTTGATAGATGGGTGAGGTGTGTTGAGTATATTATTAAATATTTGTAGGTCCTTACTTAATCAGTCCCAAAAGTTGAAGCAGTCATCGAAGAAGCGTTTCCACTTTTTAATGACGTATTTCTTGCAATCATGATTAAAAGTTCTCTCTACATCCTCATAAGGCTTTTCTTCCAAGTATTCCATGACTACGTTAGCATATGAGGATGCAGACCTCGTCCCTATAGCTGTGCCTTTTATTTGTCGATATGCTTTATTACCAAATCTAAAGGTGTTTTCTTCTAGTGCCAGCTGTGCGGCCTTGGTAATGAAGTAATGAAGTATTTGACTGTGACTGCTTGCAGGCTTAAAGCGAAAGGTATATTGGTATAAAGATTAGTGACATCAAAGCTCGAAAGTATAGTACCTTCTGAGACAGTGGGTGGAATATGCTTGAGGAATTCCATGTCATCCCGTATATAGCTAGGTATTAATGGGCATAAAGGTTTGAGGAGTATATCCAAAAGATGATTTAGTTACTGTGCTGGGGCTTGAAATCCAGCAACTATTGGTTTCAATTTGAGGTCAGTAGGTCTTAGTATTTCTATGTACTGGTTCTTCTGTTCATTTATGGCTCTCTGTGTTTCAGAGCTTTTGTGGATCATGGATAATCCGTAGAAATTGCTCTCTTTGATTACAGAGTTGCACAAATCATCTTTCTCTTTGTCTGCGAAAGAGTTTTGGTATTCATTTGTTGTAGTGAATTAGTAATAATGGTACTCCTCTCTCACTTGATGAATGAAATATCCTACATTATTTACAATTGACGGATATTTGTCCTCATCTTCTTTGTTGTTAACACAACGTTTCGGTTGATATACCCTCCAGCCTTCATCAGGTGTCATCAGATTTTCCCCAAGACACCTGATGAAGGCTGGAGGGTATATCAGCCGAAACGTTGTGCTAACAACAAACAAGATGAGGACAAATATCCGTTAATTGTAAATAATGTAAATAATGTACATAATTCCTCATCTCTTAAATATAGATTCCTAGTCACTATAAGTAAAGAGAAGTACGTGAAGTACCAGAGCACGTAGCAGACGGTTAGCGATAGTCGTATTTCTACTGGTTTACTAAGTATACTGTATACCGAAGTGGGCGTTATAACAATCCAACATTAACAGAATTATAACAGTATCGACGAGGATTTAAACAACTCACGAGGAATTAATAAACTCGGCGAGGATAAACCAATTCACATGGAGTTAATAGAAACTCGAAGAGGAGTTAATAAACTCACAAAGCTGGTGTACGAATTTTACGAAAAATCGTAAAAATATGGAAAATTTGTTGGCAGGCTTGCTCGAGATGCAAAACAGCAACAACAACAGCTCAGAGAACAACAACAACGGTAGATACAACTACAAGAGCAACAACAGAAGCAACAACAACAAATAATATTACAGCAACAAATGCTGCAATTACTGAAGTCATCAGAAAAGTCAGGAAAAGTGTTTTCGCCAGACTATGTCGCGAATTCCATAACAGAGCTCGAATACGGACCTGACGAAGGAGTTACCTTCGAAGCATACTACAGAAGATATGAGCAAATCTTTGATAAAGAATGTAAAGATTAGGACAACAAGATGAAAACGCGCTTAATCTTGAGAAAACTGGCGGCAACAGAACATGAACGATACAGTAATTATGTACTCCCAAGAAAACCTTTGGACGTAAACTTTAATGACAAAATAGATATATTGTGTAAAATTTTCAGTGAAAAAAGCTCATTGTTAAACACACGTTGGAGATGTCGGAACATAAGGAAAAACAACGACGAGGGCTACATCACATATGTTGGTAGAGTAAACAGGGAATACGAGAAGTTCAGACTGGTCGAATTAACGCCAGATATGTTCAAATGCCTGATTTTTACATGGGGTCTTAATGCCGAAAAGGACGCAGAAGTTAGAACTAGAATTCTAGCAAAGCTGTAACATAACCAGGATGTAACCCCACAGCAAGTGTCGGAAGAATGCGGTAGGACAGTCAAATTAAGACACGATACAGAAGAAATTGAACGTAATGATTATTTCCAAGTAAAGCAAGTGCGAAATAGTGAGAATAGAGATAAAGTGTTTTCTAAAAACAAGACAAAAATCAAGAAATAAACCCATGTTTTGCATGTGGAAGTATACATTTGAGGAAAAATTTTCCATTTAAAATAGCGGGGTGCTTTCTTTGTGGAAATATAGGATATATAAAAACGCACTGTAGAACGAAGTTGATAAAACGTCAAAACGAAGGAAAAAGAATAAATAGTATGTCATCGGAAGAAATTGGCAATATAAAGATGAGGAAATTTTGAAGGTGAAAATCAGGAATATGAGTGTTAAAATGAAATTAGACACTGGACGTGATATCACCATTATAAATGAAAAAACTTGGAAATATGTCGGTAAGCTGAAATTAATTAAATCGAAACAGATAACACATGGTGTTACGGAAAAAAGATATTTTTTCGGTGAATTCGTATGTAATGTAACATTTCGAGATCAAACAAAAGTGGCAAAGATATATGTGTTAAAAACTTCATTTCATTTATTCGGCACAGAGTGGATGGAACTATTCAAATTGTGGGATACGCCCATAAGTGTTCTGTGTGGAAATATAGTCGGTTGCATCGAAGGTTTGAATGCGGCTGAGGGATTGAAACAAAAAATTGCAGTAAAACAGAGTGGAACACCTGTATGTAAGCCAAAACGAAATAAAAAATTTCCCACGATATAAAGTAAACATTGTTCAAAAGTAAATGTTCCGTGGTCGAGACTACCCATGGATTTCGCTAATCCTTTAAATGAGTTGAGAAGATGGCGTAGTTACCAAATGCATAGGTAAAATGATGTATTGTGTAAAAAGTAGAAAAGGCATACAAAAGAGACACAGGAACCAACTGAAAAGGAGATTCGTGGAAAGCGAACCAAAGACGTTGGAGGAACCGATGGAATGGTTGTACGATATGTTCCAAGTACCAACGCCACTGCAGGTGCTTAAACCCGGGCGTACAAGTGAGAGGAAACGAAAACATACAGAGTTCATGAAAATAGATGCCAAATGCAAAAATTATTATATTGTACAGAAAACAATCTCAAAAAAAGGAGGTGGGGGTGAATAAAAAAGAAATTATTGCTAAATTAAATGACATTTCCTAAGAAAACCTTAAGAATTAGTAATAACGGTACACCCTACCCACGTGATGACTGGAATAACCTAGTCACTATAAGTAAAGAGTAGTACGTGAAGTACTGAACTACGTGGTAGGTAGTTAGAGATACCCGTGTCTTTACTGGTTTGCTAAGTACACACCGAAGTGGGCGTTATAACAATCCAACATTTTAAGGACATAACATCATTAATTAGTGTTTTCATTTTACTCACTATTGTCTTTTCCGAGTGCCTTGGTTCTTCTTTGTAGTAGGCTTGGTCTATTAAAATTTCCAATATTTTATCTTTATAGTAGTCTTTGTCCATAATTACTATCACCCCTCCTTTATCGGCTTGTTTTAGGATGATTGAATTGTCGTTCTTCAACGTTAGTAAGGCTTCCTTTTCCTCTTCACAAAGATTATTTTTGCTTTTACAGATACTGAAGGGGAATTTCGAAATTATGTCTATATATACGTCTAAATGTTTGTCAGTCCCCTTGTAGGGGGTGAAATTGGATTTATTTCTGACAACTCGTTCATCATTTATATTCTTATTGCCGAAGAATTCTATAAGTCGGAGGTGGTGGTTAAAATGTTCAATAACAGCCTTTAGTTCAATGAGACTAGGAATGGGCGTCGGGGTATAATTGAAACCTCTGTATAGGAGAGTCATCTCATCCTTGTTGAAGTCTATATTTGACAAATGTATTATCTTAGAGTCTATATATTCTGTGTGGTCATTCAAATTTTCTATTGCGTCGGATCCGAGGGGCGATTATGGTATTTTCTCCCTAAAAAAGAAATTGCGTTATTGTGTCTCCAGTTTCTGTTTCCGGGATTCTGGCTCCCTCATAGGTGAGATGTTTCGTGTTCTTTGTGCGTATTTCGTTGTCTATATGGTCCGTCTTCTTCTCCCCATCTTCTAAGTTTGTTAGGCCATTCAGAGTTTCAGGGATTGTTGATATATATGTGTATATAGATAGATAGATAGATAGATAGATAGATAGATAGATAGATAGATAGATAGATAGATAGATATGGACTTCATTCATAAATCATAAAAATAAGCCAATGTTACATTCTCTGATTCCAGATCGGAAACTGCAAAAATATCCTCTTGGCTTCAAACGCTTTCTGCAAATTAGAGCAGACTTCTACCTCTCTCTCGTTCAAATCGGATCTCAACATACGAGGTACACATTTTCTACACTCTTTCCGTTACCCAAAAGTTTTCCACTATCTTCTGTAAGGCATTGTGACCACAATCCAGTTGTGAAACAAAATCACAAATAGTGTCTTGTGGATTGCATCAATTCGTCCACTTGTTGGTGATCCGCATCGCTGGCGATTCGTCTCACTGACGATTCCCGTCGTCGGGGATTTGTGTCGCACTTGATGGTCTCTCGTTGCATAGTTTATCTTCAATGATGGCTTCTCGTTCTTTAAGCATCAACCTGTTCTCATTTCTCTTGTCAATAGTGTTATCTTCACAAGCCTTCTATGAATGTCCAGCAGTTTGTAGCCACCTTCGTCACAAATCCAACTGGAACCCTTTATTAGCCTGCAATTAAGTACAAGATTTTTGTTAATAAAAACTCGATATCCATATCCACTTTTCCATTAATTTCAATATCCACCAACTTGTGTGTGTGTGCATCTATGTATATGTATATATATATATATAAATATATACATAAGCGCACATGCACATACACACGCACACGCATACATGTGTATATATATATATATATATATATATAGTTACTCTCTAAGTAATATAACACAATGTATTTTTATAAGATGATATATATTTTATTTTATAGTTTATTTAATAATAGTCTTAAGTGGGCTTTCTTTAAAATTCCTCTTTCCATTTTTACTTATCAACGATACTGAATGCATGTATCTATCTATATTGCTTATTGTGAATACGAATATTTCCTATTGAAAATTCAAATCCCCGAGAAAAATGTATTTCTAATTAATGAAAATATTCTGCTAATGTAAATTTTATATCATGCAGTAGTTTTCACTATTATTTTTAATGTTCTTAAAAATACTTTTCATATTTGTTATCTTTTTCATAATTCCCTCATAAGTTTCCTTCTGCTTTTGGTTATATTTTCATAATTGTTGCATTGTTGCTGTTACTGCTGCTGTTGTTGTCATTGTTTCGGTATAGTTGTTGTTACTACTGTTGTTGTTGTGTTGTTGTAATCGTCGTCGCTGTTATTGTTGAAGTTTTCTGGTTTGTTTGGTTATAGGGCTTAGAAGGAGAGTATCTTGAGAATTGAAAGGTTTCTATATATATATGTGTATGCCTGAGAGTATCTTTGTATGTATGTTCACCTGCTGAGACACACAGACAAGGACACACATGCATATATAAATATGTATTAAATGTGTGTTTGTTTATATACGTGTGAAATATGTATGTATGTATATGTATGTGTGCGCATATATTTGTTTGAGAAAGGTCGTGTGTGTGTGTGTGTGTGT
>NC_068987.1:36930575-36933129 GCF_001194135.2 Octopus bimaculoides
GTCAAACTCAAATACAATTTATCATTTAAGCCCAGCTGTAACGTCTCTCTACCTTTCTGCAATAAATAAGCGTTCGAGAAAATTTAAAGTATGGCCACCTATAGACATACCAACAAAACTCTTTTCTCTTTTCTATACTCTGCAGAATTCTCACACAAGTTAAACGTAGAAATGGTTAGAACTTGTGAACTCTGCGTGTGTGTGTGTGTGTGTGCGTGTGTGTGTGTGTGTGTGTGTTTCATAAGCTCTCGCAATAAAGGGCTGCGAGACCTTAAAAGACCGCAATAAAGAAATATCAAGAAGCCTTAGCGAAGAAATAATCTAACTGGGAAAGGAAATCAGAGTAGGAAAGGAAATCATAAAACTTTAAAGAATAAAATGTCCAAAATTAATGGAAAACCATAGTGGAAATTTAGGAAAGCAAAGCAGCAGGATGTATAGCTCTTACTGATAACCCACTCAGTAATCCCAACGCTGACATCAACTCAATATGGCTGCCATTATTGAAATGTAAATTTCAACAGCTTTGTGGATAAGAATTTTATTACCTTTATTTCCAGCAACAAAAGGTTCTTAGCAAGAGTCCAGCCTGAGGTTATTTTACATTCAGGAATAAGACACTTAACGACGACAACAAACTCTCCTATCATCTAATAGACGTTATTGACGCTTCCTTTGGTTTGGTTTTAATTATTTCTTTTATGCAATTTCGTAAATAATGGACACAAGAGACGTGTGAATTTTCAAGTGAAATTGTTTAACAGCCTGAAGAACAATGTAACTTATATATGGGTTGATAGCTTGTCAAAGCAAAGAGGCTCAGAAAGTAAGCAAAGAGTTCATAACATTCTTTATTGTGTAAAGAAACTCTCCCTCAAAAATATTGTTACTTAACAATATGGAAATATTTGTTTGTTTCGTTAGAACTCCTCTACTATTCTCCCCTTCTCCTAGTATTCTTTCTCCATATAAATTCATATGTTTCTTAAAAACGTTACTCTTCTGATAGTTTCTGCACTGAAAAACTGCGAGAGTACTTATTGCAGTTTTATCCCAGTTCAGGACTTATCGAATTGAATTGTGATTAAAGACGTTCTAGCTGCAACTAACAATACTTTTTCTAAGCGTGATATGCCATTACCAGAGTTTCTATTAGCTTATACAAATAATAGAGTGTGTTTATCTATTACTGAGGGAGAGGCTTTATAAAATTTACATGGCTTTTAAGGATGGTGAAGTCATTAATGCGATAGAATACTTGTCTAACTAAGATTGTGAGTTCAAATCATTCCATCAACCATTGCGTTTCATTGAGGGGAATTTGAGCAAGGCTTTTCCGTCATAGTTTCAGGCTTGACAAATAATCTGTAAAGTTTGACGAGCAGAAACTGCATATTTAAAAAGCGTCAACATGAACACTCGACTCTTTGGTTGCTTTTGCAACTTTCTGCCGAATGTATACCCATGTATTTCTGTCTGTTTGATCGAATCTCTGTACGTGTCTCTGTGTGCGCGCGTGTGTGTGCGTGTAAACAGTAAAATAATGAGACACAAATCAAAATATTTCGATACAGATGCCATTGTATTCAATTGCCAAAATGCAAAGTATTAGATAAGATGATGCACTCCTAAAAACATGAAGGAAATGTTTACATTCAAGGAAAAACTTAAATATGAATAATGGAATTCCCTAAAACTATGGAGCTTTGAGTTACGAGCTAGTGTCAAGAAAATTGAAACAGGGTTTCTGTCTTCAAATTAAGCATGAAAGAGTATCAATTATACCTGTCTGCAATAGGGAAAATTTTAGGTATTAATAAATAAAATCAAATAGATCTGCTTATCTGTTAAAATTTTGATACTGGTGTAACATATAACAGAAACGTCCTGCTGTAAGCAACGCGAGTTACCGAATGCGATAAGTATCGGGAAAATTTAACTTGACACATTGACCACTCAAATTTCCTCGATTATATCTCATGGTAAGTAGTTATCAATAAAGTATCATTGATAAGACTATATAGACGATCATCTTCAGATATACAAAAAAAAAACAGTGCACAACCGGATAATTATTTTTCGGGGTTATGTATGAATATGTTGTATGCACGAGATATATATGTGTGTGTTTGAGAGAGAGAGAGAGAGAGAGAGAGAGAGAGAGAGAGAGAGAGAGAAAGAGAGAGAGGGAGAGAGAGTGTGTGCGCGCTCTTAACCACTACGCTCTTAACCCCAAGATTCCAAATTCGATTCTAAGAAGTGACCTGAATAATAATAATAATAATAATAATAATAATAATAATAATAATAATAATAATAATAATAATAATAATAATATGCCCGGATGCAGTACCAGGCAGTGGCTCTCATGGCTTCTGATCTTAATTGATTGGAAGTGTTATCATGTACATTGTTTTGTCTTGGTATAAAAGATGGGTTACAGCAAATATTCTGCTTAATACCACAGATTTGCTTGTCAGTTGTTTGACCTTAAGCAGTTGAGCATGTCCCTTGGTGGCTGACGATATGTACATCTCGGATCATGAGCAGAAGT
>NC_068987.1:36933178-36935470 GCF_001194135.2 Octopus bimaculoides
TGAGGGGAATTCTTTGGGGTTTGAATAATTCACCTTTGGAAACATGGGTGTTTTGCTCAACATCCTTAAACAAACCTTATTCAGGGACCTTTTGAGCGGGATGGGCTACTCGACCTGAAGGAAATTCTAACTGGGCCTCACCTGCGAGGCCATGCGCTGATTATCTTGATATGAGATCACCATGTCGTGCACATATGGTTGTGATTCATGTGCCTGGTGTACCCTTATCAGACGAGTAGTCATGATGGGTATACTGGGCTTCGTATATTTTACCCCGGTGTCACTTTGATGGCATGCACTGCTCTCTCACTAAATAATAATAATAATAATAATAATAATAATAATAATAATAATAATAATAATAATAACATCGAAAAATACCTTAGGAATGAGAACCCTGGTTCAAAGTTTCCTCAAGACACCTGATGAAGGCTGGAGGATATGTCAGCCGAAACGTCGTGTTAACAACAAACAAGATGAGAACAAATATCCGTCGAATGTAAATAATGTAAATAATGTATAAAGTGTGGGAATTCACATATAATGAAATGATAAAAAAGAAGTAAGTATACACGGTAATCACTGGAAAAGGGGCATACGCATATCATACAAAGGTTAAAAAATGGCGAGGAAGATGAATGAGATGTGACTCTCCTGATACAAGAAGGCCTCTAGAAATAATCGAGGAACCCCACTGTCCGAGATTTCCCTGAAACCCTAAGAGCAAGCGCCCTTTCCAATTCCTTCTCTTCGATTCATAGATCTACACTTAGAGGTAACACCACTCCTGCCATTTCCACAAATTTCACCCACCTTTCAATAAACTCACTCGAGGACAGCACATCCCTCTCCACTCTCAATTTCCTTTTCAGGTGAAATTTGAAGGGTCAATCAGAGCTCTACCAAAGAGGAATGTATCTGTCCTCATGCATTTCAGCTTTGTCCATCAAACAACCTCTTTCGCTACAGCCACCTGGCAAAGGAAAACTGCCTTGCCTCCCCGACTGAAGGAGGGCGGCGGTGCGATCATCACTACAGACTCAACTGACGGACAGATCTGTCCCACACACGACAGCAGTTGTTCAACACCACAAGTCAGTCGTGCTCGGACACTGAACGAGGGCGTGCAGAACGGCTTCGTCATTCTGTGCGCACAGGTCCGTCTGACAGCAAATCCGTGCCTGTAGAGTTTCTCTGGAACCGATAGCGCCCCTTCCCACCTGCTAGGCCAAGAACATCTGGAAATTATCTATGATAGTTCCCGAACGGAAAGTCCTCCGGAACAAACTAGTCAGTTCCTTCTCGTCGGCACCCACAGTTTCCCAGAGAACATCGTCGCACTTTCCCACCACTAATACTCTATAAATTTCTAAAGCGGAACATCCATCGATTCCATAGCCCGACTGGTAGAGGGTTGTGAGCGCCTGACAACATTCTATGTGCCAAGCGCCTAGTCTCGGTCTTTTCTTCACCCATGACTGCAGCTCCGTCATGAAGACGCGCTGCGGAAAGACGAGCCTCTCAAACGGAGCCCACACACGTTCACCGTTGCAGTTGACGTAACCTAAGAGCGTGGCATACCTACTCTGCAACTCAGAGGATGTTGGCAACAGACTGACCGCCTGACCATTGGAACGCATCCCTTCCGCAATAATTTAAATAAGAGATGCTCCAACCTGGTCAAGCAATAATCGGGACAAGGCACGACGGTGAGGTGATAAATTATAACAGGCGATGTAAGCATTCGCCCACTCAGCCTGACCTTTCAGGGACAGCTTTCTTTCAGCCCATTTCTGAATAAGACTGGTCACCCTGCTCGCCACCTCGTCCCTGTTCTTACCAACCTGGAGGTCGGGACCAAACCAGAGCCCGACCACTTTAATTGGTCCGTCGCTCTAGCGTCCGACGCCGCCGTCTGATGTCATCGTCCTGCCTCTCCAGGAGCCTAACTGCAACCCACCGATTTGACAGTAATTTTTTTTTAATAATTACAACTGGGAATAGAAACCAAATCGGTGATTCGGTGTATTCCAAATTTGTGTTGCTAACTAATATATTTAAGTCATTAATATAATTAGTGTAGCAGTATCTGTCAACAATATAACGTATATCTCTAAAATCTCAAGCAACATGAACGTTTATCAAATCAACCGATATCTCGATTTCAACTGAATTTTCTTTTAATTCATATTGCTTTTATTTAGTTCATGCATCCGATTAAGTATACATGCATATACACACACACTCTCTCTCTCTCTATCTCTCTCTCTCTCTCTCTCTCTTTCTCTCTCA
>NC_068987.1:36936847-36940184 GCF_001194135.2 Octopus bimaculoides
ATATATATATATATATATATATATAATCTCATATTTTCCATCAATATTCACGCTAATAACCTAACCAAAAGTATGTAAGACATAAGATTGTGGGCTTCAAACACTTGAGGCTAGTATTTGTATTGATACCAATTCTCTATAAATCAATCTTCTTTTCAACCTGCTTTAAATTTGATACAATGGGGTTAACCAGCAGCAAACAAACGCTTGTTAATGTTGGAACCTAACACGTGTTTCGTTACTTCAGCCTAAACCCAAAAGAAAGAAGTTCATATAGATTTCTATTGTCAAAGAAAATCATAAATCCGAGTCTTCATAGACATAGTCAAGATTTGTCTGAAGGACAGAACTGTGCTGCTTTAACAGATATTGTAATAATGGTGAATTCATATCGATTAATCATAAATTCAACATAGAGCAGCCAATAATAATAATAATAATAATAATAATAATAATAATAATAATAATAATAATAACATCAACAATAATAATTATTATTGTTATTATTATTATCATTCTTTATTTATTTATTTATAAACTGAGAATAATAACGCTGAATTGTATTCAAGCTTGCAAAACATGGCATGCAAAATGCAGGGTGGTTACAAAAATTGATGGTGCTAAATTGGTAACGTTATATATAAACGAGTATGTGTAAGACAAGAAAAAGAAAGACTATTTAGAAAAGTGTGTAAAATATAATCAAACTAACATAACTACAAAAACAATATAATTAAAATGTGATATAACTTTAAAACATATTTTAAAATTTCCTACCCTGACGAGGGTACTTTCAATTCCGCTTTTCTGCCATTGATTGCACTAGAGCTCGTCTTCTGGATCTTTTTGCTTTAGCTTTTAATATTATTCTTTTGTTTTAATCATTTGACTGCGACCATGCTAGAACACTTCCTTAAAGGGTTTTATTCGAAGAAATCGACCGCAGGACTTATTATTCTTTGTAAGCCTAGTACTTATTCTATCGGTATCTTTTGCCGAACCGCTAATTTACGGGGACGCAAACACACCGACATCGGTTGCCAAGTGATGGTGGGAAGACAGACACAGATACAAACATACACTCTCACACATATATATAAATATATATATATATACACACACAACAGACTTTTTTCAGTTTCCGTCTACCAAATCTACTCACAAGGTTTGGTCGACTCGAGGCTAGAGTAAAAGACACTTACGCAAGGTGCTACGTGGTGGGACTGAACCCGGAACCTTGTGATTGGGAAGCAATCTTCTTGTCACACAGCCACGCCTGCGCCCATTAATACATCTAAAAAAATAGGCATTCCAATATTTCTTCGTCATTTTGTTAATAAGATTCTGCTTTTCTGTCAACGATGTTGAATTTGATGTCAGTGTTGTTGTCGTCATCGTCTTTCTCCCTTTCTGGTATTTTACTACCATTAAGTCAGGCCTGCCTTCCTCCATTGGTCCATCCTCTTTTTTCCACTAATTGTCCGCTCCCTTCTGATCTGTATTATGTTTCTATTGACTCAGTCGATGAAGTGGTAGCATCAGTTACGAGAGGGCGTCACACTGTCTGTGATCAATGACATGGCGTTTTTTCTGGCCTTTCACTGAACTGCAGTTTTTTCATTGTTTTCCCTTCACTACTATCGTTGGCTATGACCCAGATGAAGGAGTATCTATCACTAGCTTCAAAGACCCAGATTAAAATGAACTCCTCCACTATTTCGAGGGCATCAACTGGAACCTCTTCATTATTTCTTCGATTTTGAAACTCTTCGGGACACAAATCTCCCAAGTAGCTTTTGCTCTCCTTTATATAAAAACTGGTTTCTCTTCCCTCACCATGACTTTTCTTAACTCTGATTCAGCACCCAAAACGCAACACAGTTCTGGAATGGACTTGTGACCCTGGGAAGTCATAACGAAATGCAAGACAATTTTAACTTCTCCCGATCACATAATATTTCTAGCTATTTGTGCGCTTCTTAACTGCACATATTGCTTTATAAATGCGACCCTGAGTTTGTTATGTGTGCCATATTCTATATTCCTGACCACCACTCTTATTATGAAATATGAAATACTCACTGAAAAAAGATATTTTTCACCCAATCTCTGCTTGTGACCGGTGCACCTGCACGGTCTTCAAAGTTAGACGGACGATTCCACGGATTTTCCCTTTTCTGTATGCAAATTGTTAATAACTATGTTACTCAATAATATTACTCAACACACCAGTGGAATAATCCAATCAATATATTAATAGAATACACGATTAAGATGTGCAATTTTGTTTTTGTTTTGTTTTGTTTTGTGCCGGGTTTCACTGTCTTAAATTTTGGACATTATAAGTGTGTGTATAAGGAAAAGCATTCACTAATTATTTTTTTAATTGTTTTCCCCATTCTGTGTAACTCTAACCCTGAACGCTATATCTTAATCCTAAATCCTAAACTTTAACCCTAATATAATGTTAAACCTGAAGCAACATTTTCCTTGAATTATTGTAATCTCCTGTTTTAAACATAGAAAACAAGATCAAAATGTTTGCTTATTTGTTTGAATATGAAGAAGCAATTGCAAAGCATTGTTCCAAACAACACAAAATGAACTGATAGGAAAACCATTAGAAGACAATACGTCTCTCTTCTGCGAAACTCATTGCGAAAATAAACTACTAAAGATGGAGGCAATATTCACAACAGAACAAAATAAACATATGGAGAGCCTTCACTGGCTGCAAATAAAAGTAAAGGAAAATAATAGCAAATTCCGAACATGAAACTATGAATGTCTAGAGATGTTGATGGTGGATTTAGGAAATTTACTATACCTAACGACCTATAAAAACTCATACGAAAATATTAAGAAAATAAATTGATCAGAAAAGATGAAGTTAGCGCATGATCATAGTTACAATAAATACCTAAGAAAATATGTTCCCCATATATACATGTTCGTATATCTGTTATTAGTTTTTTCAGATTGCTGTAATAAAATAATAGCTGGTATCTAAATCAATTCATTTGGATTAAGATAACAATAAGTAGATGGAGACACACAGTCTTGAATATAATTTTAGCTTTCAATATTTTCAATGTCTTGCTGGCAGCCTATACAATAAATATAATTTTTATTCATATTCACAATTCTATTCGTATATATAAATGTATAAACTTGAGTTGGTATATATGCACTAGTGTGCATGCGTCAGTGCATTTACGTACGTGTATTGATATATGTGTAAGTGCGTACGTGTGTGTGTACGCTTGTATGTGTAGCTGCCAATCTAATCGATCATTTGCGCGATTGCATACAGACATACATCTATATATATATATAT
>NC_068987.1:36940263-36941911 GCF_001194135.2 Octopus bimaculoides
AGAGAGATAGATAGATAGATAGATAGATAGATAGATAGATAGATATAGATAGAGATAGAGATATATATGTATGTATGTATGTATATATGTGTATATATGTATATATATATACGTATGTGTATATATATTTATGTATATATATGTGTGTGTGTGTGTGTATATGTTTATATATGTATATACATATATACATATATATACATACATGTTGCTTATATGTGTGTGTGTATGTATGTATGCATGTATGTATGTATGTATGTATATATATATATGTATGTATGTATGTACGTATGTATGTATGTTTGTAAGTATACTTACATATTGCGTGTAGAGAAATTCATATATTAAGAGACTACTATATACGTGCACAAGCATGAATTTCATCAGGTATACAGGTGCGAATAAAGCATACGTATGTGTATGCTTATGTATGCTGGCATACAGAATATATGTTTAGTCTATATGTTGGTCTGTATATTTTTATCAAACATAATTCCATAACTACACTTAAATGGAAATTAACGAAGAATCCGGCTAGAAACATCAACATCACTTCATCTACAAGCGTATTTAGTGAATCAAAAACATTTTTCAATGCCGCACCTTATCAATAACTGTGGAGAACTTATTTAGTTGTTGATTTATCTATGAAAAGAGGCATGCTCATATATATCCTGTACATAATTATATTTGTCTACGTATGTCTCTAACTCTTTATATCTCTTTCTCCGTAACTATGTATATCTGAGTATTTTCATATATGCCTCTGTGTGTGCGCGAGTATGTGTGTATGTGTGTATATGTATATATGTATGTACGCATATATATATATATATATATATATATATATATATATACCGGAGTAAGCACATAAAATGTGCAACAAGGTGGAAAAAAGAGTACTCAAATACCAGAGGTAGAGTAATATGCTTTATTTAAAAGCAGCAGAAATATAACAAAAGACTATTACTCGGAGTTTCACGTTCCCGTTTATCGGACAATATTGTATATGTATATATGCTCGGGCTGCCACGAAAACTACATAGGGTCCACAGGATTAACGCTCAGACGCAGAGGCACTCTGCATCGACAGTAGATTGCATGCCCAGAATACCGAATGATACCCTTTAGTGAGCATATTGAGAAATGCGCAAAACAAATGCTACCACAATTTATAATCTTTCCATTCTATCAATGTGCCATTAGTACACCAACACAAATTAGATTAAGTAAGGAAACCTTCTTCATTCAAAAATATAAACCCATTGCTAACACTTTTAAATAAGGAAATTCACCTCACTGAGAGGGAAAAAATACAGAACAAAACCTAAGATACTATTCCTTCTAAACCAAACCATGATAAATTAATCAAAATCTACCACCTTCTACATTTCGATTATCTCCCTTATACCGGAAGAAATCCCTAATTACCTCGCCCTATCTAGAACTCTATTTTTACACACGGGAGCGAAGACATGTTACGATGAAGTAGAGAAATTTGAAAAGACAACACCAAACCGGTTATTTCTCCAAATACAATGTATATATACCAAAAAATTTTATAACATTTTTCTAACATAATTTAAATATATACTTTAACCATGTAACACAAGCCTTCTGTAGTTTTTTCCCTCTTGTTTATCTTTTATAT
>NC_068987.1:36943952-36945704 GCF_001194135.2 Octopus bimaculoides
ATATATATATATATATATATATATATATATATATATATATATAGCGGCGTACGTACACTTTGTCTCTTATATATATATATATATTACAATGTGTGACGGGGTAGATAAATAGAGAGAGAGAAAGTCACTTTGCAGTCTACTTCATCATGATTATGCATAAATGTGCCTGTGCTTGTACGTATATAATTGTTGCTTCCGTGTAAAAGAAGTTGGCTTATCACGAATAAATGCTCAATATAAGATATAGAATCGATATATTTGTTTATTCATTTGTATTAGAATAAGGAATAGTTATGTGTATGTGCGCGCATGCGCAGTTCTGTGTGTGGCGGTTTTCGGATATGAAAAGATGGTGGTCCTTTGCAGGAAGGCATATTAATTTGGCTGACCAGTAAGCATTTATTTATTTGGTGAGGATAAAGATGGTGGTGTTGACAAAACGAGTGGTGGTATTAGAGAAGGCAAGCGAATAAGTGGAGCCTCTAGAGGAAGAGAGACAGCGAGTGTTTTGTAACGCAAAATAATCATTACTAATAAAGGCACAAGGCCTGAAATTTGGTGAGAGGGGACTAGGCGATTACATCGACTCAAGTGTTTCACTGGTACTTAATTTATCGACCCCGAAAAGATGAAAGGTAAAGTCAACCGCGATGAAATTTGAACTCAGAACGTAGCGGCAGGCGAAATATTGCTATGCATTTCGCCCAGCGTGCTAACGATTCTGCCAGCCGCCTTACTGTTGCAGAATAATGATTTATAGATGTTACTGAATTGAACAGTTCCTCTAATTCAAGATAAGAAGACATACATAAGAAAAGGGGAAATGAGGAAAAAGGAAAGAAATGTTTAAATGAAATTAAATAAATCAAGTAAGCAAATAAATAAAATAAAATAAGATAAATGGTAGTAGTGAACAAATAGATGAAAAATAATCACATCTTGATTTAACAATAAATATTCTTTCTAATATCATCATCATCATAATGTAGTATATATTGCATCGTTAGATCGTCACTAACTGTTATTCAGATTTTATGAAAATAGGTCAATGAGTGAAAGGTTTAAAGCATAAACATACATTATTAAGCATCACTTAAGGAAGTAAAATGAATAAGTGAAGTAGATGAATAATTATATGAATAAATAAATAGGCGAGTGATTAGTTCTGAATTTTGTAATTATCTTAATTATTATTTTCAAAATGGTTATCAACATCATCGTCATCGTCGTCGTCGTCATTATCATCATCATCCTCATTATCATCACTTCATTAGAATTATTCAACCATTTAATCAAGAAGAAAGGTAATGAAATGGTAATACTCAGCAGATAAAGCTTAACTACTAATATCATCGATTGAGATATATAGAGATACTAATATCATCATAACAGAATGCGTAATCTTCTGCCCATTAGATCTGAAAGAATTCTTATAGTTAAGGTTAACGACGTGGCGATAAAACTTTTATTCTTATTTATGTAACAAAAATTAGATTTATGATGATATTCTACACGCAGTAATATTAACCAAATAAATATTTAATTATTTGAGCATTTAAGGTATTAAAATATTGACATAAGAATATTAAAGCAGAATAATAAATTATTATCCAAATTTGTTTTCCTTTTTTAATCATTTAAAAAAAGGTATATCAAATATCTACCTTAACACATACTTTCCTTTCTAATCCCCTGAGATTCTGTGTGTGTGTGTGTGTGTGTGTGTGTGTGTGTGTGTGTGTGTGTGTGTGT
>NC_068987.1:36946339-36947062 GCF_001194135.2 Octopus bimaculoides
TGTGTTGGTATGTATATGTGTGTGTGTGTGTGTGTGTGTGTGTGTGTGTATGTGTGTGTGTGTGTGTGTGTGAAAAATGGGCAGACAGAGACACAGAGGGGCACAAACACGACTATGCAGTTAAGAAGCTCGCTTTGCAACTAAGTGGTTTCAAGTTTAATCACACACCGTGACACCTTGGCAAGTGTCTTCCACCATAGAACCGGGGCTTACAAACGCATTGTGAGTGAAGCTGGTTAATGGAGACCATCTTTCTTTTCTTCTCTCCATTGTAGCTGGAACAAGGAAGATGTATTCTTGTTTGTCTTCTGTCCTAGCCTGATTCACGTGTTCGCCACCACAACCTCGTTTAGGCTTAGCAGCCCTTCCTGCTTGTTTCCACTGTCCTGTTTGTGTTACCTATTTTGACCCTCCGCAAAATGCCAAATTTAATTTAATTTGCTTTGCGGGAGCAACTGTTTTATCGAAAGCGTATATTGTTGTTAAATGATCGAAATACCAGACTAGAAAAACAGCCAACAACTGGTTAAGGGTTGTTCTTTATGTTGTTTGCTTTGTTTTCCATTTGTGTCTTTCAGTGTTCGAAAGAATAGTTCATGTTCCATCTACTCGTGCTTCGTACTTTTTTGTTGTACATGTTTCATGACGTCCTGTGCCCACGTATGCATACATATATACGTAGAGATGTATGTACATATACGTATGTATATATGCATATATATA
>NC_068987.1:36950429-36951740 GCF_001194135.2 Octopus bimaculoides
TGTATACATATACATCTCTCTCTCTCTCTCTCTCTCTCTTTCTGTCTCTCTCTTTCTCTCTTTCTCTCTCTGTGAAAGTATCTGTCACTACAGTATCGAAATGTGATTGTTTCAGTTAGTGGAATAGTTTCATTTTTAAAGTGAAAGTATTTGACATGAGTGTTTTTGTTTCACTTTTGACACGTAATACTTAAATAGTGGAGGAGATATTATGTTGCCGTGTGCTTGAACTCTGCAAGAAGTTAATAATTTTTTTTGACTAAATCACAACTAAGTAAGGCATGTGTAAAATTTGAATGAAATTGGTTGCGTAGTTCTCGAGTTTTAGGGATTCACACAGACAGTCAGACAGACAGACACACATTCTCATTTTTATATATATAGATATATATATATATAATTCTATGTATATGAGGAATTATGTACATTATTTACAATGGACGGATAAGTGTCCTCACCTTGTTTGTTGTTATTACAACTTTTCGGCTGGTGTACTCCCCAGCCTTCATCAGGTGTCATATGGACTGCATATCTTTTGTATCTTTTTCGAGAGGTCTTTGACATAGGGTAGACAGACTGTGCTCAGCTTATGGGTTTCATCTTCTCTCCTCTTGGAGTGGATAATTGGAGCAAAACCACCCATAGAAGAGAATATGACCAAAAACTGCGTGTACTCTATCCCATGTGTGTACTCTATCCCATGCGTGTACTCTGTCCCATGCAATTGTGGTAGGTTATACAAATGCGAAACATGCCGCCCCCTTAAAGTAAGGGTAGAGGACATAGCTGTGACACGAAGGGATGTTGAAAAATCGGGTAAAAACAGAGACCACCTCCCGCTGTGGGATAAAGTTAAAATAATCGACAGAGAACACCACTTGAAAATACGAAAATTAAAAGAGGCTACATATATACTAGGACACAATAACCTCTTAAACAGACCTAATGCAGATATGAATGTAATATGGGAACCAGTATTAAGAAAAGATAAAATACAAGGTTTATAAGCCCTAAAATAATGTAGTGGATAAGAGCGTGAGCTACTAACCCTCAGATTCTAAGTTCTCAAGCAGGAACTTGAAAGATATCAACATAAAAATAACATCAGCATCATACCTTACGAATAAGAACAGTGTACCCCATTAATCAAATAAAGGGTTGGGCTCAGAATTCCACCAGAATACATGATGAAGGCTGGAGAGTACATCAGCCGAAACGTTGTGATAACAACAGACAAGGTGAGATCACCTATCCGTCCATTGTAAATAATGCATATATATATCTATCTATATATATATATATATATATATA
>NC_068987.1:36952050-36954338 GCF_001194135.2 Octopus bimaculoides
TTTACGTCTCCATAACATTGTGGTTCCGTAAAAGGGATCGGTAGAATAAGCATGAAGTTTTAAAAGAAAAGTACTAGGATCGTTTTGTTCGACAAAAATTCCTCAAGGTGGTACCCCAGCATGGCCGCAGTATAATGTCTGGAACACGTAAAAGATAAAAGATACCTTTAAGTTATGTATATTTTTCTTTGCAACTAAAGTTGTTTTCTTTTCCATCTCGTAGTTTTCCTAAAATTAAGTTCACTCGCTAGTTATGCCTCTAAATTACCTCATCCCTTTCTATTAAAATCCAAATTTCTCTTAATTAGCTTTTACTTTCTAACTGTTTTCCCTGTCTCTTATATTTTTTTCCCTGTGCTCCTCCAATGATATCCCACTCCTGCAACTAATACCCTTCTATCCTATGCATTTTAAAATTATATGAAATCGTTTAATCTAATATATTTGAAAAAGACTATGCGTTCATTGCAATTTTAGCTATACCTCCCATCATTCGATTAATAATCTCATATAGAGCGAAACATAAGGTCATCTGTTACGAATCACGTTTATTTTAATGTAATATACAATATATATGTATAAGCGAAAACATACCTATATATTAATATATATATATATACACTTTTATATTAATCATACGGATATATGCCTATTGCTACATAATGTTTGTATGTGCTTATGTTTATTGCTGGTTGTGTCTGCTTGTGTTTGTGCGTTTACCTCTATGTTTCTGTCTGTCGTTGCGTCTATGTGATATGTGAGCGTCGTCAATATCCTCCGCTAGTTTCAATAAATTTCTATCTACTCCAACTGTCTTACAACAATTTATTCTTTTATTGCATCTGTCAGCCATTATCTGGAATTTTGACTCCCATTATTATATAACGCAGTTATAAGTGTTATTGTTCCGAATGTATTGTTGATGGGAGTGATTATGGTAATGTTGCTGATGATGATGTTGATGTTGTTGGTTTAGTAGTAGTAGTAGTAGTAGTAGTAGTAGTAGTAGTAGTAGTAGTAGTAGTAGTAGTAATGTTAATAACAGTATTTTCAAACGCCGTTGGGATTATTTTTACACTTTGTATATTACCATTACTGTTAAGAACTATTTTATCAGTAGTAGTAGTAGTAGTAGTAGTAGTAGTAGTAGTAGTAGTAGTAGTAGTAGTAGTAGTATTTTGTGTGCAGATCTCACTTTTCATTTTCATCCTTCCAGGTTCGATAAGGAAAGTAGGTGGCGAGCCGGCAGAGTCGGCATTTCGTCCGACTTTACTTTCTGATTTCAAATTCCGCCGGGGTCAAATTTGCATTTCATCATTTGGAGGTTGACTTATTGGACTTACCCATTCCTCCGAAATTGCTGGCCTTGTGCCAAAATTTGAAACCATTATTATTACCTCTGCCTTAGCGAAGGTGGAGGAATTGTTTTCGGTGATGTTTGTTTGTTCATTTGTCAGTGGACAAGATATCTCATGAACCGATGGATGGATTCAGATGAAACTTTCGGGGATATTTGGCCTTGTGACTGGCACGAACTGATTCGATTTTGGGACCGATCCGGTACGGGACAAGGATTCTGAGTTATTTTTCAGGTTTTTTGCTTAATTTTTGAGAGCGGCCGGTTTCGTTTTTAGTATTCTCGTTTGTTGAGTTTATTTCAGATATTCTCATTTTAAAAAATCATGTCTGGCTAACCCTTGACAGGGCGTTTGTGTTGTTTTTCGAATCATTTGATTCCGAGCTGTGTTGGGCCCAGCAAACAGAAAATTGCGTAGAATCTCTTCCTTGGTCTTTTCCATTTAAGTTTAATAGACTTCCATCTGTGAGAGACTGAAAGTTTGCACCTTCAAGGTAATCCTTAAAAGCATGTTGGATAGTTATCGTAAAAATATAGCAAAAAGTACTGGAACTAAAACACAACTCTGGTTCCAGCGGAAACAGAAAATTCCCCTGAATATTGATTGTTAGATATCACTGTTGCCATTATTCCGTCGCGCAAAGATACTACTACCCTTGTCATTTTATCGAAATTTTCCAAAGCGCCTACCCGATTCACTGTATCAAAGGCCTTGATCAAGTCGACAAAGACCATCTATTTTGCACAAGTGCTTTTTTTTTCTTGAACTTAACTTAGGGAAGAAATACTGTGAACTGTGCCTCTCCCAACACGAAATCTACATTGGTATTCAGGTGACGGCTTTTTTTGTCTGGGAAAGATCACAAGAGAGTTCACTTAACTTCTTGATTCTCTGTGGTTGTTACGCAAAAACTATGGCTTTTAGCCCAAT
>NC_068987.1:36954543-36957191 GCF_001194135.2 Octopus bimaculoides
CCAATCATGTACATCATATAATTAGGTCAAATCCCAATTTTTTAGGATAAAACGGATTTGTGCTGATATAGGGGATTACTGGAAATTACAGTGAATTACGATTAAAGAAAATTGCAGATGACATAGCTAAAATTAGCAAGAAAATTCGAACTATCACACATAGTTTTAGCAGCCGAAGTAAAAGTAAAATTGAATTCCTTTAGTGATTAACTGGCACTGAGATTTCGTTGGCATTTCAAAAGTGTTGCATGAAAGTTACCAGCATATTTCAGAAAAATATCGTCGATTCAACCAAATATTCCCTCGTCCCCCTATTTTAGCCTTTAGACGCAATAAAAACATAAGAGAGCTATTAATCACTATCTCTAACCCCAAAAAACTACCATTGGAATTTCTGAAAGCTGCACTCCGAAAGACAGCCGCAAGAGAGGTATGCCCTGTTTATTGTGCTACAACATGATTCAAGTCAATTCCATCACAAATCATAACAGGAATGTTATGATTTATACAGAAGGTGGAACGTATAAAGATTCCTGTTTGATGTACACAGCGGAATGCACGAAACACAACTTGATTTATATTGGTTGCGCAACAGAACAATTAAATAAAAGATTCAATTGACATATGTTTGACGTCACGCAAAATAACAGTATTTCTATGGAACTGGTCGAACATTTTACATCAAACGGCTCTAATTTTTAGAAACATTCTCAGAAATTATTCCGACTCTACTGCACTCTCAGTCCTCAAAACGTATGAGAATAAATATATTTGCGAATTGCTAACGTCACGCTCTGGAGGAATGAATAAAATGACAGACGGGTTTCATTCCATGTACACAAAACTGTTTGACTAAGTATTCTCCTTACTGTTTTCTTTCTTTCTTTTTCCTTGTTACCAGTTATGTAAAAGTGAAAACTAATTACCTCATTTTGTCTAAAAAGAAACGCAAAATACTCCCATTCGTATTTTGAATTTTTGTATTTCTACCTCCTTTTTATTTTACATTTTGACCGTGAAGAAAACAAACAATCAGTCGAAATACTGTTCAATTCAATGAACAGAGTCGATCTCCTTTTATTAAAAATCGCATCACGCTCTCCTTATTATTCATTATTATTATTATTATTGTTATCATCATCATCATCATCATCATCATCATCATTATTATTATTATTATTATTATTATTATTATTATTATTATTATTATTATTATTATTATTATTGTAAAGGCAGTGAGCTGGCAGAATCATTAGCACGCCGGGCCAAATGCTTAGCGGTATTTCGCCCGTCGCTACGTTCTGAGTTCAAATTCCGCCGCGGTCAAATTGCCTTTCATTCTTTCGGGGTCGTTAACTTAAGTATCAGTTGAGTACTGGGGTCAATGTGATCGACTGTCTCCCTCCTCTCAAAATCGAGGCCGTGTACTTATTGTAGAAAGAATTATTATTATCATTATTGTCATTGTCTTTGCACAGCTTCTAATACTGGAGATGTTTGCTCTGTCAAGTCAATACTTGTTGCAACGTGTCCAATGGACAAGCCTAGCTATATTGTGGTGGCGTCTCTTATATTCCTTCTGGGCTAGTGGCGTACATTGACTGGTAATATGCCATACGGTTTCCCCGTTTTGTCCACAGATTCTGCACGTATCACTTTCTGCTGTGTTGTCTATCCTGTATTTCTTGTAGTTTGTTCTTAGTGCTTGCTCTTGGGCAGCACAGATTAGAGCCTCCGTTCCCGATTTTACATCACTTTTAGTCATCCACAGCCATCTGTTTTCTCTGTCTGTCTTATCTTCAACATCTCTATAAAAGTGACCATGCATTCTTTTCTTTTTCCACCTATTTTCAGTTTCATTCGTTTTCAATTTCTTGACCTACACAAGCCTGATCTTCTTACTTCTAATAATAGCAGTTCTGAGGCATTTTTACATACCATGCTATTTTGTTTTTTCTGCTCTAATGCTGTGTTCGCATCCAATAAGTCCTCTTCCCCCTCTTTTTCTTGGTACATACAGTCTGTCAGAGTCACTTTTTGGGTGGAGTGACTTATATCTAGTTAGCAACTTCCTTGTCTTTCTGTCTCAGCTGTTTAGTTCGTCTACTGTCCATGCGATTACCCCTGCTCCATATCTAAGGATTGAAACCGCCCAGGTGTTGATAGCTTCGATTTTATTCCGTCCGTTTAATTTCGATTTAAGGATCAGTCTCAGTCTACGCAAGTACTCCACCTTAAATTTTTCTGTCGTTTGTTTCTGCATCTATTTATCCATTTCCAAAATCCCCAAGTACTTATAGCCCGACTCTTCTATCTGCTTCATAACGTCCCTCGACGATATCGTTAGCCCGTCCATACATTTGATTTTGCCTCTCTTCAAGACTAACACACCACACTTTCTCAGTCCGAACTCCATTCTGATATCAGCACTGAAAGTATACACCGTATCAACGAGGGAACTGACTTGGGCTTCATCTTTACTATAAAGTTTGAGGTCATCCATGAATAACAAATGGTTGACTTTTTATTAGCGGCTTTTGAATACATACCAAGCTTTTGCTGTCCTCGGAATCAGTGTTAGTGATATCAAGCACAGTACAAAATCAGTGGGGAAGGAAGTCCCCTTGGAGGATGCCACCCCCCCCCCC
>NC_068987.1:36957305-36963862 GCF_001194135.2 Octopus bimaculoides
ACTGTCCCTAAACTTCTTCCGTATGCTGTCAGGTCCGTCCTCCAATTCGTCATACTTTTTGCAAGCAATCGCTCAACATTCGATGCAATACCAAATAGGTTTATACACTCCATAATCCAAGAATATGGAATCATATCGTACGCCTTATGATAGTCGGTCCATGACATGGCTAAGTTACTTTTCCTCCTCTAGCAGTCTCTGAGTACAGTTTTGTCTATCAGGAGTTGATCCTTGGTATCTCTACACTTACACTTGCAATCCTTCTGCTCATGTGGCAGGACTCCACATTTTTTTTCCAGATATTCGTACATTGACTCTGCGAGTATTCCAATCAATAATTTCCACATAGGTGGCAAACAAGATATCGGCCTGTAATTGTCTACCGTATTTCCTTTTTCGATGTTTTTTAGGCACAGCACTGTCCTACCCAATGTCAACCACTCTGGTGTTACTTGGTCGGCATTTAAGAAGATGTTGAGTTGTGCAGCTATTCATGCATGACATTCACCAAATCTTTTGATCCAGTAGCCTTGAACTCCATCTGGTCCCGGGGCCTTCCATTTGCTCATTTGTCTGCTGATTTCCTTCACTTCCCTCACTGAAATGACTAGTTTTGCATGTTTTGGACAGACTACTGTTTGTTTCAGTTCTTGCAACCATTCAACATCCTTCTTGTGCTCTTTGTCCTTGCTCCAAATGTCACTCCAAAACCTTTGACTCTCTATTTATTTCTTTATAGAATCTTCTTTATAGAATCTACTCTGAATAATCTATTCTGGTGGTAACCCTTCATTCTTTGGTCGTATCTTACCATCTTTGCTTTCTTTGCAACGAGGCGCTGTTTCGGTTCCTCCACTACTACTTTCAGGTCCCACTTTCTTTCAGTATTATACTACCTTTTCAGCGCCCTATATTTTTGTTCGCTTTTAAGCTCCCCTTTCTCTTGAATATAAGTGTATCATCATCATCATCATCATCATTATTATTATTATTATTATTATTATTATTATTATTATTATTATTATTATTATTATTATTATTATTATTGAAGGCGGCGAGCTGGCAGAATCGGTAGCACGCCGGGCCAAATGCTTATCGGTATTTCGTTCTGAGTTCAAATTCCGCCGAGATCAACTTTGCCTTTCATCCTTTCAGAGTCGATTAAATAAATACCAGTTACGCACTGAAGTCGATGTAATCGACTTACCCCTTCCCTCCAAATTTCAGGCCTTGCAATCGACTAACCACCTCCCCCAAAATCTCAGGCCTTGTGCCTTTAGTAGAAAGGATTATCATTACTGTGTTTGCAGTGATAATCAGAAATAGATAGACAAACACCTCCCCACCCATTAATTCCAACATATGGTGCCACAGTTCGGTTGCGCAAAGAGAAAGAAATAATTACAGATAAAGAAAGATACCAGATGAAAGTAAGAAAATTCATCAAAAGACAACAAAAACCAACAAAAACAGAAAGGGAGGAATAATTTCTTTCAAATGACAACGAAGTCCTTCCTCAAGAAAATGAGGAAGAAAGTGCAGGAAACGAAAACGAATTTTGAAAACCAAATTGATAGCTGTTAGACAAAATAACGCTTCTCTAATGCCACAGAATTTCCGAAGTTGTAACAAAAAATATTTAGGGTCAGATTCTAAACAACATTCAAATGACAGATTACTATCAGAAAAAGAATACTCAATATCACTATATTTTTCCGCACCAAATGTCTCCTAACATACTCACTAGTGCATTCGGTTGCACTCGAGCACAGTTTGTGAAACGGTTAAGTGAATGGGATCATGGAGTACTTCAACTTTGCCAGAAAATATTTTTTGTCTTATTTCTTTATAGACATATTTTGCTTTAGTTAATTTGTTTAACTGTAAGTTTCGTTTAGAAATATGTGTACATGTATGCATATATATGTGCATATGCGTACATGTATGTATATATGTGTATTTTGTACCTTTAAAACTGTTAATACGTTTGCCATATGCTGTATAATGTCTTTCACTCCCTCCTTTCATAATTTATAAACGTTATCTTTTCCTTGTGTCTAACTCTTAGTAAAAGTTTTTTTATTTATTTTTGTATTTCTCAAGTTAATAGAGAAAATATCATCATCATCATCGTCATCATCATCATTATCACCATCATTATCATCATCATCATTATCACCATTATTATCATCATCATCGTTATCATCATCATCATCATCATCATCATCATCATCACCATTATTATCATCATCATCATCATCACCATCATTATCATCATCATTATCATTATCTTTATTATTATTATTAATATCATTATTATTATTATTATTATTATTATTATTATTATTATTATTATAAGTACTGCAACTTTTTATGACGTTGCTATTATTAACAAATTATTGTTGTTATTTTTGACGATATTATTACTGACTTTACAACCACCTGCAGGTTGTACACTAAGTCTTATTGTATATTTTGATTCTTTTCATTTCAATTTATTCAGCTTTATTCTACTATACAAAATATACATTTTTTTAGTACTTTATTTTGTTAACCAAAATTCTTGGCGACAGACATTAAAAGTTTTGAATTTCTCAGGATTTCGTGATGCGAATAAACGTTAGTTTAGGTTAATCACTTACACACTTGTATGTTTGCTTAATATAATAACTTGCTTCTCCATTTTAAACGTTTTTTTTTTTTTTTCTCTTTATAATGTTTTGGTGATTGTTACCTTCGAGGCTGCTATTAGAAAGATGTCATAACAGTTGGTGAGCTATTATTTTTTTGGCTTTTGGTTTTTGTTTTATTGTATTTTGTTTCGTTGTTGTTGTTTTTTTTCTTTGTTGTTTTTTTTTAGATTTTATAATTTTTCCACAAACGATCAACCTGTGTAAGAATGAAATCTATTTTGAATAACAAAAGTGAAAACCGCCATTGAGAATCTCCACAACTTAAGAATTTAGATAAGCACTCGATGGTGCATTTGCATATGAATGTTTTATTCAAATTTAATTACAATATACTTAACACACTTTTTGAATGAACTCGTCCACACTTCTCTCACAGTCACTTTGATATATTCCGGCAGTCAAAAGAAAAAAACATTCTGTTAGCAACATACATACCTAAACTTCAGTTACAGGAAATATCTCAAATGAATTTCATAGGCGTTAGTTTAAGAAATATCACAGGAGCAATGGTTTAACCAGATGTTGGTGATGGTTTTAATAACAACATCAACAATAATAATAGCGTGACAATATTTGTTTGAAATAGGGACAAGGACAGAAATTTGGGAGAAGGGGGATCTAGTTAATTAAATCGATCCTAGTTCTTGACTGCTACTTCATTTCTTTGAAACCTAATTATTATCATTATTATTACGGTTGGCACTGGCACAATCGTTAGCACGCTGAACAAATGCTTAGCAGCATTTCGTCCGTCTTTACATTCTGAGTTCAAATTCCGCCGAGGTAGACTTTACCTTTCATTCTTTCCATAAAATAAGTACGATTTGAGTACAAGAGTCAATCTAATCGCTTTATCCTCTCCCCGAAATTGCTGGCCTTGTGCTAAAATTTGAAATCATTATTATGATTATTGTTGTCGCTGTTATTATTATGTGTGGGGTATGTAATCATTGTGCACAGTTTTGTATTGATGTATAATGGTTCGTTAATTCTTGATCTTTGAGGCTGTTGCTTAATTGTTGATTTGGATGTAGATTGGTTTGTGTTTATATTTGTTGTGATGTTTTCACTGTTGATGTTATCTTTGATGGTGGCTGTGGTGGCAGTGTTAGTTGTGTGGGTTGTAGTGTAGTGGAGTTGGTAGCGTTTATTGTACTCCCTTCAAGTCTCTTCCCTTTAAACGTCCCAGCATTATGTGAGGGCAAATTTTTGTTGTTTCTTTTTGTCTCCCTTCTTACGGGTACAGTTCGCCGTTGTTTTTCTTTATCACGCTCATTTCACATCGTATCTGAGAGAGCTGAAGAGGAGAAGAATGTCTTGTGTTGTGTTGATGATGAAAGATTCTGTTGATCAATTTTTGTAGTGACTTTAACCTGTTGCTATTATTTGTTTTACTGGTGTGGATGGATGAGAGTCTGTTTTAACTGGGTCTTCTCTTGGATGCTGATACTGATACCGCTGCTATTTTTGTTGTTCATATTATTGTTGTTGTATCAATGACCTCAGCATCTGTGAGACTCCTCTTTTTCCCAACCTTTGGTGTGCTGAAAAGCTTTTAGATACTTTGTCACCGCATAAGTGACACCTAGCTTACTGCTCTCAACCACTTCGAGCACTTGCAAGCCATCTGGCAGATTTATCCGGTCTGTGATGGCTTTCATGCTGTCTTGGTTTATTTTACCAATAACTCCAGTTCTGCATCCGACTTTCTTTCGCAGCACGTGTACTTGCAATATATTCATTTTTACTTCTGTATCGAACAAAAGAGCTGTTACTAACCCACAGATACCGATTTCTAGTAATACACAGACTGTTTCGACTTTTATTATTCTCTGGCCGAGGTAGATCGGTATGTGAACCAATTTGCCACAATTTAAGAGTGTTACAGAATGTTTTCAGAATTCTCTTTGGGCGGAAATCTCACCTCCACCGTGTCGAACCACACATACTCCCTTCACTGCAGCCACCAGACAGTGGAAACTTCTTATCCAGTCTAAAGGGTCGTGGGATTTACGATAAACTCGGCCGATGGTTAGATCCATCCTAAACGCAACATCTCTGTACAAGAAAACTCAGTTAGTTGGTAATGTTTGGACAGTGAACCAGTGCGTACAAATCGGTCCGCTGTTTTGCATGTCGACCGACAGTTCCATCTAACGGTACATCTATACATGAAAAATGTTCTCGAAGCGGTGGGACTCCTCGGTCTGCATAGCTTCGCTAACAATTTTCAGAAATTATCCATAGTGGTCCCCGGTCCGAAAGTTCTCCACTCAAAACCAGTCAATTCGTCCTCGTCGACTTTTCCTCGACGACGACGTCGCTCGGAACTTCCACTGACCACATTACCCGACTGTAGAAGGTGTGATTCCTAACGACACCCCATTCTGACCTTTACTTTATGCAGGACCACAGCTTCACGAAGGAGATGTGCTATCGTATGACATGCTTTAGAACCAAAGACAATAATCGCTCAACGTCCAGATATTTTAGCGCGTGTCTGCGCTTCAACAACCACGATAGAAGGAGTTAGCAGCAGATGAACAGCCTAAGCATCGGAACAAGAGCCACAGTAAACCATAGAAAACACGCTTTAAATATGTCAAATGGAAATTGAGGTTAAGCACATCGACGCAATGCAGCTATTTTCCCTTATCTTAAAAAGATCATTGGTTGATTATGAATTTTGAAAAGAGATAATTGAAAACTTATTCTAACAGAAAATAAATTAAAGCAAATAAAACTGGATTGTATCCAAAATGTCTATGAATGATTAAACACCATATAAAAACGGCTCGTAAGCATGTTTAATTCATATTCCGTCTTCATTAAGTCTACAATAAGCACTTCAGCTCTTACACTTCCCTACCGACCTACAAATATTATGCCTTTACAAAGGGTGTCTACAGGCGTAGGCGTGGGTGTGTGGTAAGAAGTATACTTCCGAACCGCATGGCTGGGAAGGCTTCAGTTTTACTGCGTGGCACCTTGAGAAAGAGCTTTCTACTACAGACTCGGGCCGACCAAAGCCTTGTGAGTAGATTTGGTAGACGGAAACAGAGAAGACTGTCGTGTGTATAATGTGTGTGTGTGTGTGTGTGTGTGTGTGTGTGTGTGTGTGTGTGTGTGTGTGAATGTGTCTGTCTTCCCGCATCACTTGAAAACCGATGTTGGTGTGTTTACGTCCCCGTAACTTACCAGTTGGGCAAAAGATATAGAATAAGTACTAGGCTTTCAAAGAATAAGTCCTGGGGTCGATTTGTTCGACTAAAACCCTTCAAGGCGGTGCTCCACAGCGGCCGCAATCTAATGACTGAAACAAATAACAGAATAACAAAATAACAGAATAGCAGAATAACAGAATTTTGCACGAGATACAGAAGTTACTGTTCAGCAGTGATTATCAGAAAATAACTTCTGAACTTAATTTTGTGTATCGTTTTAATGTATAACAGAGACATGACAGAATTAAATTATTTCTAACGTTAAAGTAAAATCCATTTGAATACCCCACAAAAATAATCTCTTTCACCACTCTCTATCTTTGTTTCTCTCTTTCCTCCTCCTCCTCTCTCTCTCTCTCTCTCCTTCTCAGTTATAGTTTCATGGCTAAGAGATTGGCGCTGCAACAATATAGTGTTAGGTTTGATCGACTGAGCTTTTCGTTAGGTAATTATCTTCTTATTTCTTTACTGCCCACAAGGGGCTACACACAGAGGGGACAAACAAGGACAGACAAACGGATTAAGTCGATTATATTGACGCCAGTGCGTAACTGGTACTTATTTAATCGACCCCGAAAGAATGAAAAGCAAAGTCGACCTCGACGGAATTTGAACTCAGAACGTAGCGGCAGACGAAATA
>NC_068987.1:36964540-36977875 GCF_001194135.2 Octopus bimaculoides
ACGTGTATGTATGTGTGTGGGTATATGCGTATATATATATATATATATATATATATATATATGACAAATTAATGAGGGTCGCTTATTAGCAGTTAGAACCTAAAGGCAAGATTGATAGAGGTCACAAAAGTGACAGAGGGTACTGACTAGCACCGCTTTTGCTAATGATAAGAGTTAAATTAGCTCAAAGCCACAAACGCCCTGTCTTAAGTGACTGGCAAAGTGAGATAAGTCTCCAGCGTGCATAGCCGGATCGCGATTTTGGATTTTGATGTAAACCATCTTAATCCTCATTAAGATATATATGTATATTTCTTTGTATGTATGTGTGTATATGCATATTTGTGTGGAGATGTACACATACGTAGCTCTCTCTGTGTCTGTGTATATCTATACGTTTGTATATGTGTCTGCGTTTTGTATATGTAATCCTATTGGTGAATATATATGTGTGTGTATATATATATATATATATATATATATATATATATGCGTGTATGTGTGTGTATGTGTTTGTGTATATTTGTATACGTGCATGTGCTTGGATATATGTGTGTGCTTGTGTGCGTAGGCATAGGTGTGTATGGATAGAGATATCTGTGTGTCGCCGTACTTTCGTTTTTCTTTTTTCATTTAATTTAACCTTACCTGTATAATTTTATTTAGTTCGGAATTACTCTGTCTATTCTCTAATCAAATTACCACTAATGTGTGTGCGAATATATATCCCAGTATATATGTGGGTATATATATGTGTGTGTGTGTGTGTGTGTGTGTGTATATACATTTGTATGTATATATGTATCGGTGTATGTATTTATGTATGTATGCATGTATGTATGTGTAAATGTATGTATGTATATATCTATGTGTGTGTATATATTTATGTACGTACGTACGCATGTACGTGTCTGTATTGATGTACTGATATACCTATACGATCGTGTGGGTGTCTCTGTGTGTGTTTGTGTGTATGGATTTATGTGTGTGTGTGTGTGTGTATGTGCGTCTCTATGAATGTATAAATGCATATATATATAAATATATACAAGTTGTGTGGGTCTCTGTGTGTGTGCGAATATGTGTGTGTGTGTGTGTGTGTGGAATCTCTGTCTGTGCGTGCATATGTGTCTGCGTCCCCATGAGTATATATACGTATGTGTGTATCTATGTGTACATTTCTGTATCAATGTTCGTCTTGTACTATTCCTACTTGTATCTCTCCCCCAGTGCTGAAACACACTAAGGTCATAAATTAAGTCCCCCACAACATACATCATTAACATCCTCATCCTTTGACTCCGGACAATTGTTTAGTTATCTTTTTGATAGATCTTTTCACCTTAAGTTGTTGACTAATGTCGCTGTGTGGTTAAATACATCGTCTTCCATCGGCCGAAGTTTGATAACAATGGCTCTGCCTGTACGGACTCACACACCGCCAGAATACGACTGGATAAACCGTTTTGTTATATGCAGCACTGCCCACTGTATTTACTTCTTCCCTTTTCTTCTTCCTCTACTACTACTACTACTACTACAACTACTTCTTCCAATTGATTCTTCTCTTTCGCCTCCTTCTATTTGTCTTCCTCCTCCTCCTTTTGTGGATAGAAAAGGTCGAAGAGTGCGACGTCAGCAATATATACATGTTTGTGTGTGTAATTTAGATGACTCTACAAATTTGACCAGGAATTCCTTATTGTTCTTAGACACTTCAATGCACATAGTGTTAAAGTTAGCTATTCCTACCTAGACAGTATTCGCTTCCACGACAACACACCACAATAATAAAGACTAACTTCCCATTCCCTTACTCAGCAATTCTCTGCTGAAATCAAGCCACCTGCACGCTGAGAGATTTCTGTTTTTCCAAAGCCGTGGTACATAGAAATGTTCTCATTCCACCGGACTATATCCAAAGGGATGCTTGCCGCTAGCGATTACACTAGACAGCTCCAGAGATAGGATACTCCGCTTCTTTGTCGTGGTTTATTTGAAAAACCAAGAGACTAAAGACACTGCTACCCAACAATAACTTGAAATTTTGACCACTGTGTCTCCTCATACTCTAACAGATTACGTGACTGCAAACTTTGTGTAATAATTTGCATATCCTGAAACAAAGCTTTCTATTCCTCAATAGAAAAACCTGGGGCGTCCAATTCCGTCACAATCAATCGTTTCTACTGGGCTGTTTTTAAACAAGTGGCCTGGGAAAATGCTACAACTTATTGGAGTTGTTATTGATGTTTAAACTTGGTACGCGCGTTTTCAATTCTATCAAACTCTGAATAATGGATGTTTAAGTCAACAAATGTTCACCTACACATACACGTGCTCTCTCATACACACACGTGTGCGTATATATGTATTTATGTTTGTATGTATTCATATCTTTCGCCTGTGTATATTGATTATGGATATAAACATCAGCCAGAAACAAAAACAAATTGTGACACGCCATCGTTACTCTCGTTATCCTATATCAAGTGATTAGGTTGGAAACATGTAGCCACCTAGAAATTGTTCACAAATTCCTATAAAAATATAATAAATATAAAAGGGCCTTTGGATTGCATTTAAGTGTAGCATCACGGCAATACACAATCAAATAACACCATATATACCTGCTAAAATGAAATATAGAAGGGCGTAGAGCATGCCTTGATAATAATCTGTCTCTAATTTTATACAAACTTACAATTGGAGGGAACAAGAGGAATTATTGACTGATTATATTCAAAGAAGGAAATCATTAATATCGTAAACAATCTAAAACGAAGGATGAGTGTAATAACAATTTGAATTTCTAAGAAATTTGAAATTTTAACAAACAAAAGTAATAGAGAGAATCGTAGACAAACAACATTTAACAACTTAAAGTTCATAATACACATACTGAAAAAGTATGTCAGTCATAAAATACACATGATAAATAATGGTATGATTATTCAAGTAGTCTTTTATATAGTGCTTTTAATGCTAACTGAACGCAGCTCTGTTCGACTTGGAAGCATGCAATGTCATGATTTTGTATACTTATATTATATGGCTAATTTATGTGTGCAGTGATTAGTAGCGCTATTTTCTATTTGCTGTGTATATTAGTAATTTTTACATTTTATTTATATATTCACATCTTTTTAATTATTCCCTATGATCATTGTTTCCGTTTTCATCCTAAATACTGTTAATCTCTATTTCTAGAGCTTCATATTTGTATAGTTTTTCACTTTAAGAGATATAATATAGGTGCGCTTGGATTTCAGTTGCCTATTTTGCCTGAGTCAGTAATTTATTTTCTCAGTCTTAATAAATTTTGGAATCTATTTTTTTTTTTTTCGAGAAGTATATTTTTGAATCATTTTGGAATCTATGTTGTTTTGTCTTGCTTTTTTAGTTAATTTTTGTTTATTTTCAGATCATTAAAATGGAATGTCAAGTTAAGAAAAACGAGCATTTTCGACACCTCCTTCTTTTTGCTTTTAATCAAGGTTCTAAGGCTGCAAAAGCTGCTCACAACATTTGTGCTGTGTATGGAGAAGGCGCCATAGCTGAAAGAACCGCTCGTGATTGGTATGCCAAGTTCAAAATGGAAATTTTGACCTCAAAGACACAGCTTGTTCTGGCCGTCCAGTTGAGTTCGATGAAGAGCGATTAAACAAACTTTTGCACGAAAATTCTCGTCAAACGACAAGGGAACTGACAGAGAAAATGAAATGCTCTCACACTGCTATAGAGAAGCATTTTCACTTGATGGGAAACGTTCAGACGTATGGAGCATGGGTTCCGCATGCTTTAAGTGACAACAAAAATCAACAATCTCCGCTGGTTTTCTTGCTAGTCACCGCTCAACTCATGGACACAAGCAACGATTTTTTTACGGAATCGTTACTGGCGACGAAAAATGGTGCCTGTACATCAATATGAAGCAGCGTAAGGAATGGCTTAGCCCCGGTAAACAAGCGATACCGAGCGTGAAACAAGATCTTCATCCGCGTAAAACGACGTTGTGCGTATGGTGGGACTAGAAAGAGATTATCCATTACGAATTGCTTGAACGGAACCAAACGATCAACGCGGAACTTTATATTCAACAGATAGAACGACTCAACACGGCTGTTCAACAGAAAAGACCTAATCGGCAACATGGAGTTCTGCTGCACGCCCGCCCTCATATCGCCAATATGACCAAGGAAGCCATTCAAACACATGGCTGGGAAGTGTTGCCACACCCGTCGTACTGTCCTGATTTGGCACCAACGGATTTCCACTTCTTTCGATCTCTTTCAAATGCTATGCGCGGAGTTTCGTTCAATACTGATGCAGAATTGAGAGCTTGGTTGGATCAATTTTTCGAGTCGAAATCGAGTGGTTTCTACCAAAGAGGTACTGAAAATCTTGTTGAACGTTGGGAAGAAGTTGTAAACAACAAGGGTGAATACATTATTGATTAATTAGTTGCTATTTTTTTTAAACCTTTTAAAAAATTTAAACTTAAATAAACGGCGGGAACTTAGTTGCCAGCCCAATAAATTGTTCCCGATTATTCGAAATGTCCGCCCTATTTTATATACCAATTATCGTACATTAAAAAGTACACATTCTACTTTTAACAGTGGGCAAAAATATATGACTTCCTTTAATAATGTGCGTTGGTCTTGTTTAATGGCGATTCATTTCACCAGGTATTGATTTGGATTATGATAAGCCATCACTGATAACTATTAGCGGTAACTAATCGGAGTTTAAGGCAAATATTAACAAATACTTGACATAGAGATATAAAAATCTTCATTATGTAAAAGCATATCTGTATCCTTCAACATTTTTGTAATTTGATTTTAATATTCGTTATTACACCATCAGTATTAATTACTCTATGAATTAATGAAGAACCTTGATGGATGGTAGAGAGGTAGAGTCAGAACGAATATAGCAAGGCTTCGGATATTTAGTTATGTCTCTTTACCGTTTGATTTTCAATCCTGCCAAAATTATCATCACATTTCATGATTACACAATCACACGAAAGAAATGCCTATGAATTATGTGGTTCTGTTTAACTGATTTCTAGCGACCCTAAAAAATACGACTTTTGTGAAGTTATTAATGTTCTTATAGTACAAAAAAATTGGAAACAATTTTATTATTGTTGTTGTTGTTGATAAGATGCAAATTGGCAGGATCGTTAACACGCTGAATACAATGTTTAGCCCCCTTTCCTCCGGCCTTATGTTCTGAGTTCAAATTCCGCTGAGGTCGACTTCGCCTTTCATCCTTTCGAGACCAATAAGTTAAGTATCAGTGAAACAATGGGGTTGATGTAATCGACTATTACCCTCCCCAAAATTTCTGACCTTGAGCCTATAATAGAAAAGATTGTTATTATTAAGACGGCAAACTGGCAGAACCGTTAGCATGCCGGATAAGATGCTTAGCAGCATTTCGTTTCGTTTTTACGTTCTGAGTTCAAATTCCGCTGAGGCCGACTTTGACTTTCATCCTTTCAGGGTCGATAAAATAAGTACCAGTTTAGCACTGGGGGCGATTTAATCGATTTAGCCTCTCCATTAAAACTGCCGGCCTTGCGCCAAAATTTGAAGCTATTATTGTGCTTGCAATGAAAAACAGAAATAGACAAACGCCTTGTCACCCATCAGCTGAGCACTGGGATCGATGTAATCGTCTATCCCCGCTCGACCCAAAATAGAAAGAATTGTTATAATCATTGGTTTCAAATTTTGGTAGAAGACCAGCAATTTCAGGGCAGGGGTTAGTAGATTACATTGACCCCAGTGTTCAACTGACAAAGTCGACCTCGGCGGCATTTGAACTCACAAACTAAAAACGGACGAAATGTCACGAAGCATTTCGCCCGACGTGCTACCGATTTTGCCAGATCGCTGCGGTAAGAAATGTTATTAGTTATTGACAAAATACTTAGCGGCATATTTCGTTCTGAATTCAAATGTCACTGGGGTCGACTGTGCATTTTGATTCTATCGGGTTCGATAAAATAAGGACCCTCTAAGCACTGGGTTTGGGGTAATCGTCTATTCACTCACCACAAAATTTCAGGCTTATAGAAGTCTTATTTCAGCCTACAGAAGAAAAATTATCATTGTTGTTGTTGTTGTTGTTGTTGTCATCGTTAAGGAAGCGAAAGAGAGTCGAGGAAAACGCCTTGCAATATTTGTCCGGCTCATTTCGTTCCGAGTTCAAATCTCGCTGAGGTTAACTTTTCTTTTCTTCCTTTCGTGGTTGATAATATATATACCAGTTAAGCACTAGGGTCGATGGTGTCAACTAACCCCCACATCAAATTTCGGGCCTTGCCCTGAATTAAAAACAATTGTTGTTGTTTAGATCCAGATCAGTCCTGTGCAAACTTTCTCCAAAGGCAATCTAACCGTGACCCTCTAATTGTTTTCCTTTCTTCAGAAAGCTCAGAGGAACATTAACAGACATATCCCTTTTTATAGATATAGGGTGTAATGTGAGGGAGATTTGGCTTCTATTTCGTGCAAATGGATGGGCCACAAATATACCTACTTTTTGACTGGAGACAGTTGAGTTAAATATAGTAGCGTATATACTATTGAAATTAACAGATTCGTTATAGTTGTGAATACCTATATGTTTAAAACAACGTATATACATACGTTTACATACACACAGCTTGTTCACCTTGTTTTCAGTGGCTTTTTCCTCTTTCAAATTTTAGGACTCTAGATAATTAGAGCTAAGTATTCGCCCATCAAAGAATACTTTTACATAAATTAGTATGTACATTAAATGTTAAAGTTCTTTCCTTTTCTTGAAAGGCAACGGTTTTTATCAGCCTTTTTCTTTTTATTTTCTATTAAATTTCTTTCAGCTTCTCAAAATATTCTCTTTTGGGAATAAAAATGAAGTTCCACTTTCCTTTAGAATTGTAATGTATGGAAAATAATTCATGATTTCAAAAATTCTAAAGTGGAATAATCGTAAATAATTTATAGACAGAAATAGTTCCAATTTGGTTTTGTCATGTTAGCTACGTATGTGTGAATATGGACGTGTATGTATATATATATGTATGTGTGTGCGTGTGTAAGTATATAAGAGTGTGCGTGCATGTATGTGTGTATTTATGTATGTATCGATGTACACATATCTGTGTGTGTTTTCATGTCTCGGTCTTACAGATTAACTAGAACGGCTCAGTGTTTGAGTGTGGAGTATAAAGATACATGGTTTTAAAGCTCTTCTCGGGTGAATTAGTAGTTCCAAGGAAATCAATGACTTCGCACAGGCTTTAGAGAAATTTTATGACCTCAAATTTTTACCTTCTTGTAGAATTATGTGGTGTGTGTGTGTGTGTGTGTGTGTGTGTGTGTGTGTGTGTGTGTGTGTGTGTGTGTGTGTGTGTGTGATTTTTCTTTCATTTTTTTTTTAAGTTTTTCATGAGAAAATTCAAGCCGGTCGCTAACAAAGCGACAAGACTTTTAGTGTATATAAATACGTGGTTGAGTTGGTGTGTTTGTTGAAGTTCCGATGCATCTATTCACATAAGAATCTCAGATGGAGAATTTCTGGAATGTCTTACATTGTGCCACTAATAGATTGGATTTGGAGAATCCGCGTCAGTTTCTTTTGCTTTTTCTTCGTGAAACCGAGTATTTCTAGGTTTTTGTGCAAATTTGTTGGTAGATAACTTAATGCACCTATGACGATAGGTACAAATGGGAATTTATAGTCAGGACACAAGAGCTGTAAATTCTGCATTAATTCGCCATAAATGTTCTCTTCCTGGACCTATGACTGTACATACACATCCACTGTACAGCTGACCTCCACAACAGTGCATGGTTTTCCCCTGTCCCACACAACAATATTAGGTTTGTTATGCTTGCACCAAATTGATACTTTTATTGGCATGTTCCACCAATATTCCTTGTTTTTAAAGGTGTGCATGCCTGCTGGCTCTTATGTATACGTCAAGGCAGTCCTTCCTGTGAATAGCATTGTAAATAACCTTTGCAACTATATCATGCCTCAGGGGCAAGTAGTATCTCACAGACATTTTGGAGCAACTGCTGATATCTTCCACACTGGTATAGCAGAGCCGATATTTTTTTTTTATCACAACGTGGAAGTTTGGTAGTATCTTTGTCCCTCCTTTTTATCAGATATTTAGTAGCTATATCCTATTCCTGGATTGTGAAGGCATATCCTTCTAGATACGATGTAATATACCTATCGTATGTCCAGGGAAGACTACTCTTCCTGTCAATGCTGTTGTCGCTGTCTAGCTTACGTGATATGTGCCCATGCATTGCTTTTTGTTGGTATGATGCCTGCTTCTGCTTAGGTAGGTCAGTGCATCCTCCTTTGAGCTGCATGAGACGGTTGTATTCTCAGAGTAACTGCACAGCAGTTCCTCTCCAACTCTGAAGATGTTGTTGCTCTTACTTTTGAGTATGCATTTAATATACTCATTTCTTTCTTTATTGTTCAATAAATGTTGTCAAAGTGATACAATACAATATTCAAGGGCTGTTTGAACTGACCTTATGCCTCTAGCGCCATCATTTCGTCTCACATAAATATTATCGGTGTCACTGTTAATGTGGACGTTTCCAGTAATGATCAGCACCTTTCTGGTTGTGATGTTGAGGCAGTGTATTTCATCGAGCGTCCAGTCCAATATCCCAAATATTGGTACTAGCAATGAAGCTGAAAAAGCATTGCGAGATACGAGCACGTTAAATGCAAACAGCTCTGAGTTCCATATTTTCAAGTTTACAGGTGTTTGAACGCAGAACGTAACGGCAGACGAAATACCGCTAAGCATTTCGCCCGGCGTGCTAACGTTTCTGCCAGCTCGCCGCCTGTATGTATAATATTCGATGCAATATTTGGTAATGGCCTTTTACATTCTCGGTTCAAATCCTGCCGAAGTCGACATGGTGTTTCATAGCTCTGGAATCGATGTAATAAGAAGCAACTGAGGCATTAGTTAGTGTGATTGACCCATCCCCCATGGTTGAGACATTTTGTCCAAAAAATGTTAGAGATCAGTATAAATGACAGTTGGTGGACGGAATTATTGTGGTTGTCGTCTACTGCTAGCATTATCAACAACGGGCAGAAGTAGAAGAATGCTTACAATCATGTGTGTTTAAGTGTTTACATTTGCAATTATGTTGATCGGTAGCTGGTATAGTCTGTGTATGTCAGTGTTTGTATATATGCGAGAGCGCGAGATGTGCGTACGTACGTGAGCATATGTTTTTTGTGTATATATGTGTATGTATGTGTGTATGTGTGTGGGACGTGTATGTGTGTATGAATGTGTGTGGTTGTGTAGGATTTCTGTGTGCGCATGTTTTGTGCGCTTGAAATAATGCTGCTGTCGGGAATAGGACGAACAGTATGTTGATTTCTTCAGGGCATCTTCTCTGTGTCTAGGAAATAGAAGGGATGGCTACAGATGGAACACTCTACATGATACTTTTCATCTAGGCTGACTAAATATAAGCAGACACGAAAAACTTGGAGCGTTTAGATGAGATGGAAACACCTACAATGACAGCAGTGAAACCTGTGTTGTTTCAGGAGGCGAGAGAGACAGGAAGGACAGAGAGAGGGGAGATGGAGAGAAAGAGAGGCGGGGGAGGGAGAGACGGAGAGAAAGAGAATGAAAGAGAGCGAGGGAGAGAGAGAGAGTGAGAGAATACACGCAGAAGAAAAATGGAAATATTCTATTGGCATAACGCATAATGTTACAAAATACTGTGTACACAGACTGGTGGTTGACAGGATATAAATTCGAGAACATATGAAACCCGTTTTCAACAAAGCAGACGAAAATGTCACTCATCGAAAGTTTGTTTACATTTCAAAATAATATGACAATCGTAAATAAAAAGTCGACAGCGTATGACTAAACACTTCTATATAAGGATACTATGGAAATTAGCGGCAAATCAATGAGAAAATAGCGTCAGATTTCCGATAAAAACCGTTAAAAATATTACAACATAATAGTAATGTCTTTAGAAATTCTCTAAGTTGAGGGTGGGAAATAGTTGGTGTGCTATTCTTCAGTAAATGTTTTCTAACATAGGTTCTGCACTAGAGTTGATCAAATGGAAATATGGCTGATGTAGTGGTCAGTTTATAAGATGACATTCTAAGGTGTTATTAAGTAACAACTATGTAGTAGAGGGCAACTGGATGTTGGAATGGTGTAAGTTATACATAGAAGACGTGTGAACACAACTGGAAGGTTTCAGTATGGGACACCTAAAGTTGAACAATAACAATTATATGTGGTTAGAGCTTACAAGTAAACTTCTACGTCAGTAATTTTTAAATGTTCCTCTATTCTTTACCTCTGTATAATCACTATAAAAGACCTGCCACTAGAATAACGCTGTCTATTAAATATGATATTAACAGTAGCGTGTGTGCAAATCGTCGCCGTTGCAGCGCGTTGGTGACACTGCAGCGAAAGTCTACTCGATTACACGTGAATTCTGCCATTAGATGAAGCTATAGTGCTACTTCATTCTGAATTTTCCATGACCTTTTCTTGACAACGACATTGGTGGTTTGCCATTGTCTTCCCTAACTAGATGGCCGTTGGCCCACAAGGAGCTCATCGGCCTTCGATATGTCTTTTTAGTCTTACTGGGTGTCCAGAAACCAGAAGAGCCGTACGCTACTCAAGTGGGAGAGCCGGCTTAGTCGCCGGCTAGTCGACCTAGGAACAGGTAGTACTAGGATTACATAATACTAGTTACATGGAAAATGTAAATGGATCTCAGAATTTCTGATCACGAATATTCAGTTGTTCTATCAAGTTAACAACCGTACTTAGCATGTAAGTGGTTGAGTATTCAACAGACACTTGCAATACTCAGATGGAATCAGCATGGCGAGAGTTGTCGGATAGCTTATACAAATAATTTAAGGGCCTTTAAATTATTAGCACAACCTATCCGACAGAGAGGCATACAAAAAATCAAACATGTCCATGATGCCAGACAGCGGAAGCAAACGAGTCCTTATGATTGCAAAGAGAAGTTCTTAACCATTCGGCCATACTACACCTACATGTGTGTGCGAATGTGTTGTGTGAGTGTGGGTGTTTATGCATATGTGTGTGTTTGGATGCATGTATGTAACGTGCATGTGAATGTAATGTGCATGGGCATGTAACGTCCATGTATGTATGTAAACGTGCATGTGTGCTATATATCTTTTATCTTTTATTTGTTCCTTGTTTCATTCATTGGACTGCGGCCATGCTGGGGAGCTGCTTTGAAGGGTTTTAATCAAACATATCGACCCCAGTATTTTTTCTTTTAGATCTTTTGCCGAACCACTTGTTTACAGTGACATAAATAAACCAACACCCGATGTCAAACGGAGTGTGAGACAAGCACTTTCGCAGACTTACACACGCCCACACGCATATATATATACATGTGTGTGTGTGTGTGTGTGTGTGTGTGTGTGTGTGTGTGTGTGTGTGTGTGTGTGTGTTCTCTAGCTTTTAATAACTTAGTTTCTTCCTCAGAGAAAAGAGCTGATTTCTAACAATGATACAACGCTCCATCGTTGAAATGTAAATAATAAAAATAATGTCACATTTTAAACTTGAGTAAGTCTTGCATATTTTTACTGTTCCACTTACAGATTGTATCTGCAATGTGCGAGTTAGTTGGTTGATTTCTTTCTCCGAAAATCAAAGTTTATCCAGACTGACAATTGGGCATTTACTCACAAAACCAAGTGCACCAATTATTATTAGTATAAATGTAAATTAATAACTTGGATATAGAAGCTGGAAGTTTCGTAGCAGTTAGCCATTGTTACCCTCTTTCTTTTTGATTTTCAAAGAGATAATCACAACAGCAGGACAGCTGACCTCTATGACGGTTTTTCTTGTGTCTCAAGCAACAATATCCAGCCTGTTATGTTTACACTCCTACTGTTGATGTTTATTTATGTATTCAATAGCAGCGGGGTTCTCTATATTTATTCAAGGACAGTCTTTTCTCCGAATGGCATCGTATATTGTTTTTGTGACAACGTCATGTCGCATAGGGAAGTGGTACCTTGATGACATTTTTGGGCAGGTCATCCTGGAACTCCAAGGGCTTTACTACCTCTCTTATTTATTAGGAATTTAGTAGTACGTATGTACGTATGCAGGTATATGCATATATATTACGGGCTTCTTTCAGTTTCCGTCTACCAAATCTACGCTCAAAGCTTTGGTCTTCCCGGAGCTGTAGTACAAGACACTTGCCTAAGGTACCACGCAGAGGGATTGAACCAGGAACCATTTGGCTGAGAAAGAAGCTTCTTACCACACAGTAACATCTGTCTCCACATAGCACGCCTGCATCTCAAAAATGGAACACTTCATGAATAATATATATATATATCGATGAATAGACAGACTGACAGACAGACAGACAGACAGACAGATAGATAGATAGATAGATAGATAGATAGATAGATAGATAGATAGATAGATAGATAGATGCATACGCACATACAAATATACATACATGCATATATATATATATATATATATACATATATAAGTATGTACATACATACATACGACACTATAATGAAATCTGTCGGAAGGATAATCCCTAGGACAAAGAAATAAAAACTCACAATATGGTAGAAGCCATAGCCACTTATAATAGAAGGGGATACTGGTGGAATGTACCAGTGAAGACCTCAATAAAGTGTAAGCACAAAAGACCTGATTTAATGATTTGGGATAGAGAAGAGAAACTGCACAGTTGCGGAAATTAGCTGCCCAGCATGCTGAACTACTGAGAAATCTGCAATTACTTTATCCAGATTACAAGTTCATGTTTATACCTGTAATTATTGGGGCCCTGGGATATATAACATACTGCCTAAATACCAATCTTGAGAAATTAGACTTCTCAATACCAGAAAGGTAAAAGCTAATTCGAAGACTACAGATCCAATCCAGCACTGAAACTGTAAAAAATCTATAAAACTTTCCAGAAGTTTATCATTTAAATATATATGAGTATGTCTAGATATGTAAACTATATTCATGAGAATACCTACATAAAACATACAAATCTGCACATACATACATGCATACATATATACATACATACATACAAACATACATACAAAAATAGCCCGTTGTTGATGCTGAATTTCCAATGAAGGATCTAGTTTAGAAACCGGTTCTTTATTGGCAAGAAATCTTGAAATAAACTGGATAATGACATACATACATACATACATACATACATATATATATATATATATATA
>NC_068987.1:36977958-36978726 GCF_001194135.2 Octopus bimaculoides
TATACGTACATACATATACACGTGTTCTAGCTAACAGTTAGTTCATACAGTTGAAGGAGGCCTACTGTAATTTAAATAAAGAATAATATTGCCATATATATATATATATAGATATATATATATATATATATACACATACTAATAGATCTATGTGTATACATATGTATACATATGTTCGTACGTATGTGTATGCAGGAGTGTACGTCTGTGTTTGCCTGTGTGTATGAGTATGAGTTGTCCGTGTTAGAATCTGTGTGTGTGTGTGTATGTGTGTGTAAGAATGAAACTCTGAATGTCAAAACTATTTCTGAATATCTAACATAATTATTGGTTAAACTTTGAATAATTATAGCAAATAAAACTGTTCTGACTCATCATAGAAACATACTTTGTTGTTGATGTTTTATCGCTGTTACAGATGTGTTGGTGTTGGAGGTAGTGGTTGTAGTGCTGCTGTTGGTGGTAGTTGTGGTACTGTGGTGGCGTATGTGGTGATGCTGCTGCTGTCTGCTTATCGTGTTTTTTTAGGTTTTGTAATAGTTGTTCTGATCGCAATGTTTGTAACGTGGGTGGCAGTAAGAGTGGAGATGTTGCTGTTGTTGCTGATGTTATATGTTGCTTTTGTTATTATTTATGTTGCTGTTCGTGGTGGAGGTGGTGGTCGTGGTGGTCGTTGTCGTCGTCGTTGTTGTTGTTTGTGGTGGTGGTGGATGGTGGTGTTGGATGGTGGTGGTGGTGGTGGTGGTCGTCGTCGTCGTCGTCGTCGTC
>NC_068987.1:36979662-36987467 GCF_001194135.2 Octopus bimaculoides
TGGTGGTGGTTGTGGTGGTGGTGGTGGTGGTGGTCGTCGTCGTCGTCGTCGTCGTCGTCGTGACGGTAGTGTTGATATTGACAGTAACGATGCTAGAAACGGCAATGTCTGCTGTCGTGATGATGGCTTGTTTTAAGTATGATTATATTTGATGGAGATATGTCACTGTTAGCGTCGTTACTATTGGTGTCTAGTGCCAAATTACCTCTGCTACGTAGGTAGAAAGTTAAAAGTCGAAATAACATCTACGGACCAATGGTCCTATATACCTGAATCCCTCCCTTACAATGAGCACAAACATATACTTTGCGATTCCTTGGTTTCAGATTCAATCCTGTATCACCATATATTGAAGTACAAGTGTTTTCGTTTTTAGCTTGGGCTACACCAAAGTGAAATTCGATAAAAGTAAACCGTGCTCGAAGCCTATAAAAGTATAGCTCTTGTCCGTTGCCAAGTTTAACGCAATCAGCTGACTTGTGGATGGTACCTTTAGCCGAATTCACTCTGCCGTGAGTATTCGAGGCAACCTTCTCGTCTGAGGATAACGCCCTCCTCACCTCACCTATATTCCTGACCTTGGAAAAGGTCACGTTAGCTGAACTACCATTTCACTAGGTAATGTCAGGCATGAACAAATATTGTGTACTCCGAGTTATATTGGTGAACGTCACAGTCTGGGCATTGCTGAAGACATTAATAGTAATGGTTAATTGGTTGCGAAGATGATAAGAATATTATTGCTTTTGTTAGTACTGTAGTCGACGTTGTTGTTGTTGTTGTTGTTGTTGTTGTTGTTGTTGTTGTTGTTGTTACTACTGCTGCTGCTGTTGTTGTGCTACCAGAATCATTACTCAAAGCGCTCACCTAGGGATGGGGGTAAATAGTCAGCTGAAAGATCTTTGTTCAAGGTGTACCATGACACAGCCTAACTTGAGACCATTCTGTATGTTCCGATATGCAGTGGTTTGCATAATGGAATGTAGTGTCACAATTTCAACATTAGCAGAATTCATGGGATAACTGTATCAGTTCAATTATCACGAGGAATAAATAACTTAACGTTTCAGAATTCTAAAAATTAACGCCAGAACAAAACACTAGTGGAAGATCTCTCAAAACAAACTGACTGGAGTAAAGTAGTAAGTGATACTAACTATACCAGTAAAGCGCCTGTTCATAACAGGCGCTTTACTCGTATATAATATTAAAGCTAAGTGTATCTCAGTTGTATCTTCTGCTGATGTAGACCCTAATCACCCTTGTAGGGGGTATGTGAGACCCAAAGGAGTCCTGAACCTGTATCTTCCAAGTAAGTGAGAACATTCAAAAAGCTTTTACTTTTGATTAGTTCGATACAAGTACATTTGATGTCATTTGCTTTCGAATGAAAATTTTCAATCATACTTGCAACTGTTTCGTATCTGTTAGGTATTCTGTTTATATCAATGTAAATCCTTTAACATCATCTTATTTCAGATATATTTCAAAAATACTTAAGAACAAAAAGAAAATCATCAAATTTTATATCAAAAGTTTGTATAATATTGCATATCCCACAATTCAGCAAAGCTACCAAAGATTTAAAGAAATGCATTAAATAGTTTTACAATTTCTGAAAGTGTTTTAAAACTTGTTATGAAATAATATATCAAACTATGTCGTGAGGTAAATACCACCATAACCGATATCCAAACTACAGTGGAGAAGGCTAGCCACTGAATTTGGTTAAAAAGAGACGATGAACGATGGCTAGAGAAATATTGAGCTTTATTTAATAACCAGTTGATCTTGCAAGCGGGGCCTCATATCAGTAAGGGGGGGGGCGCATTGATGCCGTCGAGAGGTAGGCCCCGAAACGGCGCGTATTCTCTCCTGATGACCCATACACTTGCTGGCTTTCGGTATGCGGAGTTCTCGACTGGTAGCACTTGCATGTGCAAGTTGTTTGCAAGACATGTCATTTGACTTGGAAACGTGTATGAGCCATTTATTAGGCTATATTCAGATACATAAGCATGTTCATTTCACTTTTATTTTGTTACATTTGCACAATGAGAACATATTTCATGCGATTAAAAACATCTTTTACAAGAATAACGTAGTTGAAACTCAAGCAAGCCGTTTGTCTTCCTCATAGACTTTCCTGGTTTCAATAGTTTTGCAGAGGTATGATTGGTTCATGGGCTGTAATCCAAATTCTTGCTCGAAACATGTCTCTTTGATATCTTGGTCTTATCCATCACTCGTTGGAGACATTCTCTAATTCTTTAGTCTTGTGAGAGAAAATCTTTATACTCAATTGATCGGAACCATTAGTACAAGACTCACTGGATACAAATTGAAGATAAAATGCACCACAACCTTTTTCAAATTGTTGTGATAATTGACTTGTGTTGTAACGGCAGCTATGAATTCTTCGGTAGGTTTGTCCTTCATCTTGAAACAACATTGTTTCTATTAATCATGAAAGTTGATGTGGTGTTGTCTGAACCAAAGAAAGCATAAAAGATAGTCACACCTTTACATGTAGTCTCCCCTAAGTCTGAAGATTCTTTTCTAATTTTGGAATAAAATCAACATTTATGAGTTGAAATTTGCAGTGAAGAAGTTATGGAAATGACTGAGCAGTATTTCTTCAATATCTGTGTATGTGGTATGAACTATCCCAAAGATAATATATTGGAGGACAGGAAGATAATGTACCAGAGTATCTATTTCCTCAGAATTGCATTACCCAGTTGTTGTCTCATTTTCTGCGTTGAGTTCGTGGCATCAGAAAATGAGCAGACCAATAGTTGTGGAACTGAACTTCCTTAAGTTTTGTCGAAAGGTATGTAAATAACTCTTTCTTTTTATCTGTATTTGCCAAAATCTATGCCAGTTTCCTGGGATCTTAGCCCTATCAGACACGTGTTGTTGTGTACTTATTTGATTTTCTTTTGTTCTACTTTTGTCAGTGTATAATAGTGATACCAGACAATATCTACTCGTGTTGCTCTTTTTTAACTATACCGGATTTTGTGGGGAGAAAACTTTGTTGAAATATTCATGAAAAGACATTTTCCCTACACAGTTGTTTCAGGATAAGATCCTCATTACCAGTCAGGTCATTGATTTGATTAGGTCTCAGAATGGAATGCAAACAAGTTTCTTAGGAATTGAGAATCTTGAAGAAAATTCATGAAGTACAAAATTCAATCAACTTTCCAAAGAAACAAATATATGTACGTGTATAAAGTTTTATGTTGTTTATGTTGTTGTTTTGCTCTTTTCTTGACTGATATCTTCGGTTGGAATTTCTATTCGTGGAAAAGCAACAGCGTTATTTTTTATTTTGCTGTTATTTTTGTTTTTGTTGTTGTTTTTTTATTTTCGCTTTCAAAGGGAAATCAATTTTGTTGAACCAATTTTTTTCTACAAGCTTTTATATTATTCTTCTCTGGTGGATTCTAAAACTCATACTTTATTGTTCAGTGTTGCCAGATTTCCTCAGTTTTCTTTATCCCAAGTGACTTCCTGCAAATCTATAACATTACACTAAAAACGATTTTGAGAAGCACTTCCTCTCGATGACAAAGCTTTTCACTATTATCTCCATCTGTTACTCGACAGCACAGTTAATCTCAGGGCTAATCAGAATCTAGCAATGACACCAATAACTCCGCCAACTCATTCCACTTTTATTTTATACATTTTATCCTTTTTTGTTTTTGTGCTGATTGTTTGGAGTCCTTGGCGAGTTGAGTCTGACGACTTTATAATTTATATTTATTGGTAATTTTTTTTCTTCCTAAGAATTTTAAACTATCTCTAAAATAAAACGACGTTGAAGGTTTTGGTCCGATACAATAAGCACACTTCATTATAGATGTTATTGCCTTATTGCCATGGTTAACCGTGTCCTAATTTTTTCTTACATGTGGCTTCACAAGAGATTTCTGCTCCAAGATACCTGTATAATTCGACCTACTCGAGTCTCTCACTACCCAGATTAATGTTAACATTTACTTTCTCTTTTCTTTCTACCTTCACGTTTGCCGATTGAACTCATCAACGGTGCAGGAGAGAGTGCTATAACAATACTCCACAACCTTTGCTGTAAGATCTTAAGAGAGAAAGGACGTCTCTCAGATTGCTGCAAACATCCTTATATGAGAGAATTATAGAACAATCGCTCTGATACCACATACAAGTAAAGTACTTTTGGCCATCATCCTAAAATGTTTGAGACCATTTCTCGAAGAAGAAATAGCTAAAGAACAGGGCGTGTTTGGAAGGGGACCTGGTACACGATCATCTGCAAAATCTCTACATAATTTCAGAAAAAAAAAGCAAGAGCACACAACCTTACAACTTTCTTTTACTACATTGACTGTAGTCCGAAAGGACTTTGACTGTGCAAGCTATAGCAGCATGAGGGGCACCATGTCTAATCTCGGCATTCTGAAGTCCTCGCATTCGAGTAAATAATAAAAGCACAAAATATTTCTAGAAATAGGAAGGAGTTTGTCAGGGTTGTATTCTTTTTCCATTTTTGTTTTACATCTACACCGATTGGATAATGCGAGAAACAATACAGGAAGAAGGGGACATCAAGATATATGGCTCTCATATCTCTAGCCAAAAGGTATACAGACGATACTGTTCTAATTGCCAAGACCGAAGCTATACTACAAGAAATGACAAATAGAGTCAAGAAGGCATCAAATGCATATGGTCTTTATCTCAACCATATGAAAACATATACATAGAACAAGAACCCATGACTTATCAAAGCAATATCTAATACTTCGCTAATTAGGTTCAATAAAATGAAAAAGAAAATTATATTTACTTTTACACCTTGTGTTTATTATTGTATGAATTGAAATATCTTTAAAATGGTTGGCAGAATGAAAATGAATTGTATGGTTAACATTAGTAATGTTTTGAAAGCTATTTTCTCCCTCTCAATCTGATAATTTTTACAGTGAAATTTATATGATGCTATAAAATTCTTGAATAGTCTCTATTACAATACAAAGGGGGTTCCATATATCCTGTTAATCATAGCACATAATTTACTATATTGCAATCAATATAATCCTTGTTGAGTTATGATAAGATAATAGAAATAGTTGAGACAATAGAGGATTAAAGTTTGATAGCTTATCTTTCGATTCTACCCTTGATTACGTGTTTACTAAATGGTTTTACTTGGGATACATTTAAAATGTAGTCTATATTTATATAACATTCGTTATTTTTGTTCTTTCTTATATATGTGCGCGCGCGCGTGTGTGTGTGTGTGTGTGTGTGTGTGTGTGTGTGTGTGTACACATACAGACACAGTAAGGTGAGAGTTAACAATTCTAGTCGGTGTCTTGTGGAGCTATCAGCGATAGTAAGACAGAATAAGTTGGTATATTTACTATTCCAGTGCGAAGAGATACAACGGCATCCGGTGACTAGTAACTGTTGTGACTACTAGCGTAAACAGAAACTACAGTACAACGGCAGTCACACATCAAACCAGAGGGAAAGACCTACTTTAGAACAGTATTGAAGGTTGATCTCAAGACATTGAGCCTTACAAAGGAGGTGACTAAGGACCGAGATATCTGCTACTTGGCTATATTCAAGAAGACCTGTCCACCACAGCAGAATTGGTACTTGTGCTGGTGCCACATAAACATCACTGGTGATGGTGACACATAAAAATATCCAGCACACTTTGTAAAGTGGTTGGCTTTAGGAAGAGTATCCAGCCATAGAAACCGTGCCAGAACAGAAAATGGAATCTGGCGTGGCCGCCGGCCTGTCAAACCGTCCAACCCATGCCAGTGAAAAACAGACGTTAAATGATCATCATGATGATCATATATATTCATGAGTTTGTGTGTGCGCGCGTGCGTACACGTGTGTGTTTTTCGTCATGTCTTTATGACCTGGTGTAAAAATCATTATTTCCAAATGAATAATTTATCTATTTTTAACACAATACTTTTCATTTCTTTTTTATCCTGACCTCCTTTTCTTGATTGAAATATTTCTAAATAAATTACATAAACTATCAGTAAATAATATTTTTAAAAAACACTTTATCGTTATGGTATTTCTTTATCCATCACGATTCAGAAATAACTTTGAGCTGACCCTGAAGGTCAAGTGTCACGCCAAAGTTATTTCTGAATATCCAATATAATTATTGGTCAAACATGGGATAATTATGGCAGATAAAATCAACTGATTCTCTTCTGACTCATCGTAAAAACACACTTTGTTCTTGTTATGGAATTGTCGTTGTCGGAGTAGTAGTAGTAGTAGTAGTAGTAGTAGTAGTAGTAGTAGTAGTAGTAGTAGTAGTAGTAGTAGTAGTAGTAGTAGTAGTAGTAGTAGTAGTTGCTGTTCTTCATTGTAGTGTTGTTGTAGCAATAACTTGTCATTGTAGCAGTGCTGCAGTAATATAATGTTGACGATGTTGTTGGTGATGTTGTAGTTAATCGTCTGATTGGTGACGTTGCTTTTATAGTAATATGTAATTTTGTAAGAGTACTGCTTAGGCTATTAACTTTGTTATAAGCTTAATAGTTGTTTAGATAGTTATGCTGATGATAGTAACAGTGGTAATGTTGATAATAGTGCAAGTTGTGCTGGAGGTAGTAGTGGTGGTGAGGGTTGTGGTGTTAGTGGTCGTGCATTTTGTGATTTTAGTGGTACTGCTGGTGGTGGTGGTGGTGGTGGTGATGCTGCTGCTGCTAGTGGTATTAGCGGCAATGTTGGTGGTTGTAGTAGTGGCTGCTATCTTTGTAATGGCTGTGATAGTGATGAAATAATATGAGAGGGGGGGAGTTCTGTTAGTTGTGGTAGTAGTAGTAGTGGTGGTGGTCATGTTTCATTGTAGTGTTAGTGGTTGTGATGAAATTGGACCGTTCTCACCGACTGAGAGTGAGCGTGTGGATGTAACCGTAAATGAGAGTGAGCGACAGAAGGCTAAGTTTTTTTAGATGAGTTGTGGACAGCTAAATGTTTAAAGAATTGAAGTGACAGTGATATGGGGAAAGAAGAAAGAGGAGTGTTATATGAGAATCAGAAGCCATGTTTCAAGATGAACAAAGGGTAGAGAGGAGAATGAAAGTAGAAATGTCAAAGACCTCAAATATGGCAAACAGAGGATGTCCGATGTTTAAGCAAGGTTGATAAACACGTGAAATATGTTCTTCAAAGTTTGATACTTGTAAAATATATCGTCGGAGGGTCGTGTCTGGGAGATTGCCGTTTTATAGTAATGAATTATTGAAAAAACTGGTGAGGTTTCAGAAAATAAGATAAATTAGGGTATGATGAGAAACGCAAAGACTGATTGAGTAATTAAGTTCAAATGAAGGTAGTACACTATTTGCTAGACTGAGATGCAGCTACCATTGTAGTATCAGAAAATACAAAATGGCTGATGGAGTTATATTGCGTGTGTATAGGCTAATGACAGATTAATGAAGGTCTATCAGTTAGTTTGCTAACCAATCAGGTGTTGTTGATTGATGGTGATGGTGGTAATGTTGATGGCAATGGTAGTTAAAATGGTGGGTATTGATGGTGATTTATGGTAGAGGTGGTTATGGTGATATTAGAGATGGTAGTGTAGGTAGTGATAGTGGTTATGATGATGCTAATAGTGCTGGTGCTTGTGACGGTAGAGACTGGAAATTCCACAAACTCAACACTGAGCTATTGAAACACAAAACAGTGATTTCCTATTGCTATACTTAAAACTATAGCACAAAACTTTATATACTTAGGTGCAGGCATGGCTGTATGGTAAG
>NC_068987.1:36987644-36994757 GCF_001194135.2 Octopus bimaculoides
ATGCGTGTGTCTTTGTGTCTGTGATTGTCCCCTACCACCACTTGACAACCGGTTTTGGTGCGTTTAAGTTCTCGTAACTTAGCGGTTCGGCAAAAGATGTCGATAGAATAAGAACTAAGCTTGAAAAAAATGTCTTGTCGATTTATTCGATTAAAATCCTTTAAGACTGAGCCCCGCCATAGTCGCAGTCAAGTGACTAAAACAAGTATAAAAGATAAAAGATACTTAACTACAGTACCTATCCACAAAATTACAACCTCACTACCATCATAATCACCACCATATAAACTATAGTAAAATCGAATGCGTTGTCTACACTCTCACGTTTCTGGCCAGGGAGAATGTTTTTCCTTTCTTCCGCAAGACCTCGCTGCAATGGTGTGTGGAAGTGGGACGCGCCGTAATGACATCATTTTTTACTGAAGTTCTTAAGGCAACGAGCTGGCAGAATCGCTAACACGCCGGGCGAAATGCTTATAAACAAGAACGAGAATTAACGCTTAAAGCAACGAAAACTGAAGATGAGGATGCATGTGACATAAACATAGTAAAGAATAAATGTGATCCTGGATAGAACGACAGCCTAACACAGATAACAATCGACAAAACGCAAGTCAAATCTATAACGACAATATTGTCGACTGATTTGGATACAAAATTAAACCCCCGCCGTCATAGACTCCTAAATACACTCTACCTGAAAAGTTCGAAATTGTCACGATTGGATTTTAAGTTTGTTGGAATTTGCCTGCGTCAAAGCTAAACCACAATAGCAGTACTTAACCTTTGTTAGTGTAATTTTATGTACAATCCTACAATTCTTCTGAACATTTCAGCTTAATAATCTGCGTTTAAAATTCTTCAGCCAAACATTCCACAAGAGAAACGACAAATCCAATTTGCTTTCATTAAAATTTCTAAGTAAAATCAAAAGAGAAACATCACTGCAAATGGCTACAAAACCTTTAAATTGCATCAAAAAACTTTCTATTTTAATCTGCAAATATAGTTTCCCCTCCTCTGCACTGAAAGTTGAGAATTTTGAAAGCTATTTTATGCATTAGTAGTTGTGAAGAGTCCAAAATTCAATATCTCGAGGAAAAAATAAATCTGTCAGATTTACAGCAAATGATTTCCAATTTTCTTAAAAGCTTTAGTCCTGTTTGATCTCGCATGCTTTGTTCATTTTAGTGTCCAGTGATTCTACTAAGAACCATATGTCTGGGTATCGATTAATCATACACCTACACATTTCTCTTTCATTGTTTGAATTTAGAAGTGTTTAACATTTTTCCAACCAAAATTATTGATTTTTGTAACGAGGCACGTGACTATTTTCTTTGTGTATCTGAACGAGGTTACTATTGTTTTAATCAGCCTCATTATTTTACAGGCAATGTCGATAACTGACAATCGGCAAGAAAGTCAATTATCCAAGGGAACCTCTATGCAATCGGTCAGCATGTTAGAAATAGCAGCTACATACCTGAAAGTATATATTAAATAGAAATTTATTCGCGATATTTAATGAGCTATGTTTCCGTATTATATGCAAATCAAGAAGACTGGTAATGTTACATCCTGATAAGCTATTGCTCTATAAAGTGATTTAGACTATTACTTCACTGGGTAGCAGAAGAATTAAAGTGCATCTTCTCTATTAAGAGGATAAACGTCCCTGAAACACATATGTGAAAAGATACCCAATTATTTATTGTCTACATAAAAGAACAGTAAGATATTTTCACATTAACTGCAGGAACGGATTTTGTCTAGGCATGTGATTAACAGTGTGTGCATAATACCAACAAAGCCCAATGAGGCAGAAATGTACATCCAGCATTCTCACCTTCGAAGCTGGATTATTTTCGTCCGCTACTGATTTTCTGCCGCAGAGTAACAACAGAACCGTTCCCCGCAAACAGGAAGCCGATGATATAATACAGAATTTGAACTTAGAACACTAAACATCGGAAGAGTTAAAGTAAGACACCTCATCCAGTGCTTTAACAATTTCACCTATCCACTCTCTGAACTGATGCCCTATTTCTGGAGCCGGGAAGAATAGAATGCAACGTTGGCCTCGGTGAGATTCGACCTCAGAGAACCCAAGCAAATACCTCAATGATGCCTTTACTACTCTGCTGGTTCGTCATCTTATATGAATACGATAGCTGGGCCATCAGATGTCGCCATAAAAAGGAATGCTATTTCTCCATATTTCCATCTCATACAAACGTACTCAGTATTTTCTAAGTTGAACAAGTTTGTACTCAAGATTCTGTTTACCAATGAAGAAATTACATGTGTCAACATTCATTTTAAATCTGATTCGAAAAACCTACTAATGAAGTTTCTGATTTAATTATGCAAAAATCAATCACACAACAATATATGCGGCAATTGTGAATACCTTTAGTTTCAACAGTTATACATAATTAAATCGGCAACTGTATTTTGTGTCTGAAAATTGCGTTGACCTGAAGCTAGTTCCAGTTTGATGATTCCAGGTTACAGGGCAAATGGGGTCACGTATAATCAAATATTTTGTCTTAACAGGCAGTATAATTTACTTGCCGCTCAGCGAACTTTGTAATAAATGTTACTATTTGGGAAGAAAAGCGATAATAGAATAGATTAGCTCGAATTTTGATGACAAATAAACAGAACAGGAAGACTTGGGTGCATTGTCCTCATTTCATTTCTTAATAAAACCTCGCGAAGTCTCTCTCTCTCTCTCTCTCAAACACACACACACATACACACACACGCACACACACACAGACGTACATACATATAAAATATATATACATATATATATACACATATACGTGTATATAAATATACATACATACACACACACACATACACATATAAATGTATATACATTGAGTGTGTACATGCGATTGTGTAAGTTGTATGAATCTAGGCCTAAATATGTATACGTATATGTTAATATATAACTGTGTGCGTGTTTACATACATACATACATACATACATACATACATACATACATACATACATACATACATACATACATACGTACATACATACACATATGTATAATATTTTTCTATACTGAAGCATTATATATCCACTTTCCCTTATTTTTCATCATCATTATCCTCATCATCATTATTATCATCATTATTATTATTATTATTATTAATATTTCCATTTCGCTTCTCAGAGCTCACGATTTCACTTACTCCGGTTTATTCTGTAAGACCGAAAGACAATCTGTTATCAAGGATTTCACAAAGTCTCTTAACCCAATCTCAAAGTCCTCGCTGTCTCAATAAACCAGTTTTCTGAGTGCGTTCTACCCTTATGTCTATCCCAATTTCTCAAGCGTGGTTGTTTATGCGTCCATTAATGGGATGACGGTTACGTTCTTCATTTCCCATATTCGTGCAATTTCATTTTTTAGTAGTTTGCACTTCTCAATCATCTCCAGTTCTTTGTCACCCACTCGAACATCCCCAGGTATGGGAATATCTATGATCTTGATTTCCTTCATCATTTTATCGACTACAACAATGTCTGTTTTCCGATCTTCTATCACTGAATTACACTTGCTAGTAAAATCTCACAAGACAGTATACTCGTTATTCTCAGTGACGCCTTCTATTATATGCTTGTATCATTTCAATGGAGTTTCAAGGCCGTACTTTTCACATAATCTCCACTGAAGATACTTAACTACACTATTATGCCTCCCTTTGTATTCTTTTGGGGCCAATCTGCTACACTCACTCATAATATGTTAAACTGTTTCATTTTTATGCCATTCATCTAAAATGAAACTGTTTCATTTTTGACGCCATACATCCAACAAAGGAGCGAATCACTGATCTCATCTATTCGGAACTTGGTATAATTATTTCCCAGAGCTTTTTTCTTGGGCACCGCGTATCAATGCCTCAGTGCATCCTTTCAGGTCACTTTTCCTTAGCCACCTCCAGTTGTTGGTCTTGTCTTTCCCTTTCTCTGAGGTATTACCCATGCATTGTTTTTATTTTCCATTGTTGGATCCTTGTTCTCCATCTTGTTTCTTAAATGTTTTGGGGTGTGTCATATTTTTACTTGGTATCGTGTGATATAAACAGCGACAGCCAACTGTTCAATCTGTTCTTTGATGTACCATCTCAGACTGTTTTCTTCATTGACAACACAGATTTGCATCCTATGAGACCTCTTCCTTCCTTTGTTTCTAGGCACATATCAATATCGATATCGTTTTTTAGAATGCAGTTTCTTGTTCATTGTCATCATTTTCCTGGTTTTTCACCTGCGCCATATAGTATTAAGAAGACAGCGTGTATTCATTGCGCTGATCTTGTTCTTTCCATTGAGTTTACTCTCCATACTTAAATTGGTTCTTTTGAAGCTTAAAGTTTTCCTTGTTTTTGTCATACTCCAAAATACTCAGATGCCTCAACATCCTTGATTCCCACTGCCGTTGCTTAGTTCAACATCATGAGATGACACTGCTTTTCCTCTTTTTTATGATAAACACACCACACTTTTTAATCCTAAATTCCATCTTTACTGAATATCTGCACTGTTGAAATCAGACCATTTATTTCACGTTCACTCTTACCGAAGATCTTTAAGCCTTCCATATTCAACAGGTGATTCAACTTTCTCCACTTTTCAAGGAGTACCGCGAAGTCACTTTCTGTAATATTTGTGTGAGAGGTATCATACAAGTCACAAGCAGCAATGGCGACAGACTACCTCCCTGAAATATGCCTCTCCTGATATTAACCTTCGCTAAAAAAGTTCTCCACATGATGTTAACTCTGTATTCCAGTTCTTCATTGATCTCTTCATAAAATTTAAAATGTTATCAGACACCTATACCAACTCAAGACTTTCTAAAATCCAGGAACGAGGAACCATTCCACGCCATACCAAGATTAGTATGTCTTTTCTTACAGACCTTCAGCTCCATTCTGTCTATCAGAAATTGATCTTTTGTCCTCAGGTTTTTCCTTCTGCATCCCTTCTGTTCTACTGACAGCTCGTCGTTCATTTCAATGAAGTCATACACACAATTACATATATTCCTGTAATCAAGTTCCACAAGAGCAGGCACAAGATAGACCGGTAATTATCAACTGCATTGCTTTTACAGGGTCCTTTTGGCAAAGAAATGTTTTCTCTTTGGTCATCCATTCTGAGATTTCCAACCCGTTGCTGACCATTTCGTCCATTTGCGTTGATATTCTTTTGTGTAGTGCAAGGAAATTTTCAGCCAGTACCCTTGTATCCTATCCGAGCCTGAACATTTCTAGTTTGGAATCTTTGTTGTCTGATCAGTCACCACTTCAGTCGTTATTCTTATATTGTCCTGTTTCACTTCATTTTTCTCCAGTCTTAATTCCCTCAACCATTCAACATCTTTCTTATGATTCTTTACATTATCTTAAATGTTATTCTTTTCTGTTCAGCTTCTGATAAACCCTTTTCTGATTGTGTTGGAACAGTCTGTTGGTCTTATATTGTTTAATTCTTTGCTCATATTTCTTAATTTTTGTAGCTTTAGCCTGCAGTCTTTGTTTCAGCTCTTAAACAAGGACATTACATTTAATCTCCTTTTTCTTGATCCTATCTCGATGTTCTGGTTCCTGAACTTTCTACTTATTCCCGATTTCTCCTTGTTTCTTTCTTTCCAAGGTGTTGATATGTTTTAATAGTTCATTCATTGATAGCTTTATCATTCTCTACCTCTAGGTTCTTTTACTACATTTCCTCTTTTACGCTTTAATCAATCTATACGCTCCAGTTATATTATTCGTCTTAATATTTTTCCGTACTTTATTCACCTTCCTAGTTACCCACTGAACAAAATTCTATCCACTTTCTTGAATCCATTTACTTCCATATCCAAACTTTTTTCAATGGTACCAGTCATGTCTTCATTCCTTTGTCTTCATCGCTCAGTCCCTCTACATTCTCAAAACTCAAACCAGTATCATCCTCTTGAACATTTTCATTCAATACAACCTTGTCAACATTCTCTGTGACCACTTCATCTTCACTTACTATATAGTAGTAGTAGTAGTAGTAGTAGTAGTAGTAGTAGTAGTAGTAGTAGTAGTAGTAGTAGTAGCAGCAGCAGAAGCAGATGCAGTATCAGCGAGTCAGACTACGAATTTATCTACCACACAGTAAATAATAAATAAATGTCTATGCTTCTTGATTGAATTTTCTTATTATTGTTTTGTCGTCAATCTGTGGACATAGTCTATAAACGGTAAGTTGGTTCTTACCGTTGGGAAAATTATATGCGTCGTTCTTCGCAAAACCCTCAAAGCACTGTCATGTACAACTATAGACTCATGTTTTCAACATCACAGAAGTAATTAGTCATCCACTTGCCTGCATTTAGTATTGATATTACGATTTTTGAAAACAAGATCTAATTTAGAAACAATCTTTCCTCTAATGTTGTATACATCCTAAATGAAAAATACTCAGCAAAACTTGAAGCCTAATAACGGTTAATGATTAATTACAATGTAGTTACAGTATTGACTTAGTTTGTGTCATTAATTTCCTAGGTGCATTTTATGTGAACGCTGCTGTATCTATATTATATATTTATTTCAAATGTATTATATATGAACACAATTATACCGTCGTTAAACATATTTTTCCATCTGTGTTATATGTTATATGTGAACTTTTTTCACCTAAGTTATATGTGAGAATTATTTTCTCCTTGTTATATCTATTTTACCAGTGTTTTATGTGAGAACTATTGTAGCTATGTTAAGCAATATCCGTTTTTCATATGTACATATGTGCGATATATTTAAACTCGGTTACAATAAATGATAGCAATATTATATAGCTAATTAATTATATGAAAAGATAGCTTATATATATATATGTATATATATATATATGTATATATATATATGTATATATATATATATATGTATATATATATTTAAAATTATTTATATATATATATATATATATATAAACAAATAATAAATGTGTATATGCATATATACGTACAGGCATGTGCATACCTACGTCTACATGTATATATAGGTGCATATCTGGGTACAGGACATTGCAAACAAAACGTAGACAAG
>NC_068987.1:36996230-36997379 GCF_001194135.2 Octopus bimaculoides
TTTCGCTTCAACCCGTACAATACTTTATTTTCCCTTAAAATTTCTTATTTAATTTCTGCCTGTTGAATTAAGAAACATAATTTCCATTACCAAGTTATTTTCGTTGTTTACTAACTTCTGCACTCGTGTATTTCTGTATACACGATATAACCATGCGTATAAAGAAAATTTCAAATTTGTCGGCATAACTACACATTTCTGTCACCCCCACCAAATTTCGATGACCATAGCTTTCAGAAAAATAGATATTTTTAAAATAAAATTTACTACGAATATGTGTTATATCATGTCCATTTCGAATATATACAATTTTGGGCAGTAAGTATTTTAGGAGGGGTGGGGAATCTCTGAAAATTCACCGGAGTCTACTTCAATTCGTCTTCACTTTCAAGAAAATGGATATTTTTTTAATGCAATTCTCTAAAAATATACCTTGGAATATTATTACATTACATTCTCTTCTTCCAAAAATGTTTCTCAATGTCTACTTCCGGTATTGACATGAAACCAGAATAGATAGATATAGATATACAGATATATAGATAGATATATACATATATATATATAAATTTTTTTAATTTGTTTACGGAAACGTTTTGGATGTGCAAATTAAGCTCCTATTCCATTATGCAGGCCATAATGAATAAACTGGATTATGAACAAATTATGTATTTCGTATTACACGCTGGCTACTTGATGAACTCTTATATAGGTTTTATCTTTAATTTTAATTGAAATATATATATATTATACCAGGCGGTGCTATTAAGTTAGACATGGCCTGGGCCTGTACTGGCCGAAACCTATCAAAGTTATCAAAGTTTTATATATATATATAGAGAGAGAGAGAGAGAGAGAGAGAGAGAGCGGGAGCGAGAGAGCGGGAGCGAGAGAGCGGGAGCGAGAGAGCGGGAGCGAGAGAGCGGGACCGAGAGAGCGGGAGCGAGAGAGCGGGAGCGAGAGAGCGGGAGAGAGCGAGCGGGAAAGAGAGAGTGGGAGGACATCTCCTCCAGCTGGCTTATCGACACACTACTGTGTCTTGTTTGTTTTGCCAAGAGAAGTTATCCCTCTCATCGTGATCGTAGCACGAACGGACCCGGGTTTCAGGGTTATTTCCCTTCGTCAGCGTCCGATAGCTACCGACCTTCG
>NC_068987.1:36997476-36999160 GCF_001194135.2 Octopus bimaculoides
TGTGTGTGTGTGTGTGTGTGTGTGTGTGTGTGTGTGTGTGTGTGTGTGTGTGTGTGTATGTGTGTGTGTATGAGCGTATGTGTCTGTGTTTATGTGCATATATATATACAAAGAGAGAGAGATAAATAGATAGAGAGAGAGTGAGGGTGGCGCGAGAGAGATGTACACATACATACAGTGCTAACTTGAGCAGTGCAAACTGCATGCAAGCTGTGTCTTCATCAACCCTGGTTGAGTAATCTGGGTGAAACACCTAACGACCCCCGTAAACATCACTGATGATCTTTACAAGTGCATCACAGGAGAGTGAATGGAAAAACTATGCCTCTCTCTCTCTCTCTCTCTCTCTCTCTCTCTCTCTCTCTCTCTCTCTGCGTGCGTCAAAATATTATTCCCAGAACTACCTATTAACATCAACTAACTGCCTCTCTGATTGAATAAAACTGCGATTCCGATGGCCGTTCTTGTAAATAACGGATTTTACCCCAAGAAAGTCAGTCTCGATGTACAGTTAGCTTTTATCTATTTTCTCGTGTATTTTACACCCTATTTAGTGTTGTGTGCTCTAATGAAACTCGTGCTACTGTACACAATCTACATAAAAATGTGTTTATGCGTCTGCATAATAACATAAGAAAAGTACTCAACATATTAAGTACTCAATACATAAAGTGTTTTTAAATACATATGTCTGTCTGTGCTTGTCTTTGTGTTTTGTCTGTGTCTGTGTCTGTGTCTGTCTGTGTAACTGTGTCCAAAAAAGGAAAAAATCTAAATGAATATATATAAAATTAGAGTAAATAGTAATGACAGCAATGGAAAGTAAGACTTTGCACTGCCCTTACTCATGGTCTCTTGTTACTGCTTTTTGATATCGAAGAGATGTAACGCGAAACCCATACATTTTTCACTGTAAATAATATAAGAAGTGCAACACAAGTTAGATCATATTTTTAGTAAGCATAACTTTATTTTAAAAACTAGGTCCCATTGTCAAACGATCAGATATTCTTTATATGCATACACTTTATATATTTCTTATACTTCTTATTGCAAGATTGTTTTTAATCATAGCTCTGTTTGATTAGTGGCTTTTTGCCACTAGGAATAACAGCACACTGTAACTGTTATATTATGTTGCAACGTAATACACTCATTCTACTTCTGTCAGTTATATATTAGCCTAGGGGAAACAGAGTGTATAAAGTATATAAAGTTATGATGTATATCAATTACGGAACGTGCATAGTATGTATACAGTGTTTACAGTATAAGTAGTATATAAAGGGTATGAATATAAAGTATATAAAATGTATGAAATATATAAAGTACTTGGAAAGATAGAGAGAGAGAGAGAGAGAAAGAGAGAGAGATGCATACATACATGCATACATACATACATACATACATACATACATACATACATACATACATACTACATACATACATACATACATACATACATGTAAGACTTTCCAGAAGTTTAACTTTTAAGTATATACGAGCATGTCTAGATATGCAAGTACATGCATGAAAATACATAGATAAAAGAAGACATACAGATCTGCACATATACATACAAACATACATACATAGAAACATACTTACATACATAGATAAAAGAAGATATACAGATCTGCACGTATACATACAAACATACATACATACAAACATACATACATAC
>NC_068987.1:36999398-37000591 GCF_001194135.2 Octopus bimaculoides
TATATATATATATATATATATATATATCAAAATGAGCAACAGTATATCAAGTAGTGATGCAGTGTGACCGTTTCGAGCGACTCCATTTAATTGAACAATGCAATCATTACATCAATTTAAATGGAGTGCCATCTTCAGCTGCACAAATAAATAAATAGAATTTTAACAAGTAGGACACATTAATATAATTTTTCTCAAATATTTTAACAGAGCAAGAAGATGGAAGAAATTCATGTTGTCGCTATTGTAGCTAAGAATAGACTACACTTCCAAGAATCGCATGAAACTTGATGGGATCATAGTGTTGTAAGTGATTGTAATTCATTCCTAATTCATTTATCTCTTTATCAACAACTAAATCTAAGACTAGAAGACTGTGTCTATTTTGAATAAAGGATAAGAGTGAGTTGACAGCTCATGGATAGGTATGGTCATATATATTAACACAAGTATCCCTTTTCCTCTGGGAGGAAATAAGATATCTGGAGTAGTGAGTTGGATATAAGTAATTGTCTATAAAAAAAGACGGGGTAGGTGTAGATTTTAAATCATGATGTTAAAGGTGTAAGACGCTAAGAAACCTAAGATTGTAATACAGAGGAAATTTTATTTTGGGGCACTGTGGGTGGTTGTTTATAAACAATATTGTTATGATGTAGAGTGCTCCAAAATAAATAGACAGTTACTTATATCCTACTGACTACTCCTAATGTCCTATTTTCTCCCTGAGGAAAAGGGATACATATGTTAATATTTATGACCATATCTATCCATGAGCTGTCAACTCACTCCTGTCCTTTATTCAAAATAGACACAGTCTTCTAGTCTTAGATCTAGCAGTTGATAAAGAGATAAATGAATTAGAAATGAATTACAATCCCTTACAGCACTATAACACCACCAGGCTCTATGCGATTCTTGGAAGTGTAGTCTATTCTTAGCTACAATAGCGACAACATGAATTTCTTCCATCTTCTTGCTCTGTTAAAATATTTGAGAAAAATTATATTAATATGTACTACTTGTTAAAATTTTGTTTAATTTTTTTTGTGCAGCTGAAGATGACACTACATTTAAATTGATGTAATGATTACATTGTTCAATTAAATGGAGTCGCTTGAAACGGTCGCACTGCATCACTACTTGATATCCTGTTGCTTGTTTTGATTTTATTCACCCTTCTTCGTGCTGTG
>NC_068987.1:37000893-37001752 GCF_001194135.2 Octopus bimaculoides
GACTATTGTAAATTTCTACCATTCAATTACCAAGACATTTAGGGATTTTAGCCAGATTCCGGCCATCATTGATTTCTTTCAGTGTCAGTTTTGATATTCCAGCAGAAGTTACTGAAACTTTGACGATCACAATTTACCGTCATTGACTTCTAAACAAGATAGAGAATTTTCTAATTTTGTTTTTAAAGAGGTCAATATTTTTCTTTGTTTTTCTAGATTTTCTGCGCTTTTTTTTTTTTCAGTAATTTCTATATATGTTGGTAAAGATACAAGTCTTACGAAAAGAAACATCAATTGCTAAAAAAAAATACCCTAATGCAAGCGAATTAGAGGTTATACAAAAAAAGTTAAATTAGTTAATCGAAAAACGATATAGAAAAGAAATAACAACACAGCTGCCTTCAGATATTAGTAATTCTAGTCGTCAGAAAATCCAAAATATATTCTTATATTGACCATATTGGTAAAGGTAAATCTAAAGAGAAAGATCAGATTCCATTATTTTTTTGCCATCATGACTGTAACTAAATAATTTAAGTCAGAAGATCTGTATATATAATGAATTTACAGATGTGGTTTGATAACTTAGCCATAACCGGGGATCTTTGTGTCTGAGCTCAAGATTCAATACAATACTCGTATGTCTTACACTTCCAGCATATCACTGGATCACGTAACTTATTTTTGACAGGCACGATTAACAGACTGCTTGTTAATATGTGTGTGTGTGTGCGTGTGTGTGTGTGTGTGTGTGTGTGTGTATGCATATACATCTATATATGTGTGTGTATATGCATCTATATAGATAGATAGATAGATAGATAGATAGATAGATAGATAGATAGATAGACAGATAGAT
>NC_068987.1:37004182-37005668 GCF_001194135.2 Octopus bimaculoides
TATATATATTAATATGTATACGAATAACTCTCTATGGCTTTTTTCTGCTAGTGTACCTGTTGCATTATATTCTACTATACACGGATGACTTTGTTTACATTATACTTCGTCTCGACCTGTTACTATTTCTTTAAACATATCCGTTAGATTTTTATTTTTTTATGTTATAGTTTGCTGCACATATAGACTTGCATACACATTGATATGGCTTTCTTTTTCTTTTTCGTCTCTCTCACTATTATTATTATTATTGTTATTCTTCCCTTCTAGAACTTGTTTGTAAATATCTGATTTTTCCCTATTACCCTATCTGTATTCTCCCTTATTGTATCTTATTTTATTTTATTAAACCTTTTCTGATGTTCTCCCTCTCTTGTTCTTTATCATTTCTGTTTTTCTCTCCCACCCTTTCCCTATTCTTCTCTCCCTTTCACCGTTCCCTCTCTCTCTCTCTCTCCCTCTCTCTCTCTCTCTGTCACACACACACACACACACACACACTCTTCCTCCTTGACTCTCTCGTCGCTGACACGTGATGAAAGGGGATCTCACTTTCTGCCCAATGCCTTCCTAAAGAAAAGACGTGTTTTTTCTGTCTCTTCTTTCATGGCACGTCTACCTACGTTCATAATAATTTTTCTGTCGTCTTGGCTCAACGGCCCTCACCGTTTGTTTTTACTGTCTTGTTCTCACTGTCCTGTTCTTGTTAACACTTTCATACTCCGCAGAAAATTCCAAATTTATTTAATTTGCTTTGCGGGAAGGACTGTTCCAACGAAGTCGCGTATTGTCCTTGCCCTCGAAACGCGGAGTAGATGGAACAGGGACAACTGACGAAGACGTATACGCTTTATGTTGCATGTCTCGTTTCTCTGTTTGTTTGTTTGTTTGTTTTTCGTTGTTCGAAAAAAGTTCGTTTTCTGTTTTCGTTTCTCATTGTGTTTAACGTTTTTTTTATGTCCTGTACCCATATATGCATGTATGTATACATATAGATGTAGGTATGTACATATATGTATGGATATATTCATATATTTATATATTATTTATATTAAATTCAAATTACGATAAACGTAAACAAACAAACGAAGTTTGCTTTTAGAATTGTTGAGATGTCTTACAAAGTTAAAGAAGTGATTTTTAAATTCTCAAACGCAGGATAATGCTAATAATATAGCCTGAACAAGATAAGCTACCCCTATTTTGCAGAAAAAAGTGTTGGCGGCTACACTTTATGACAATCTGAGTCTTTTCCCATTATCTGAAATGCAGTTGTGCAACAACTCACAGACTGAAACTCGCTTGCTGTGTCCACTCACTTGCGATTCGTGTCAGTGGTCGCAGTTGAAGGTCCACCCCCAATGTATGGCTTGTCTTTAAAACATGGTTTCCTCTTCTTTAAACTCCATTTATCTGCGCACATTGTTCTTATCAATACATAGTCTTCCAAGGATTCGGAGAAGTTGCACTCATCCTTCGTCAGAAA
>NC_068987.1:37006861-37014329 GCF_001194135.2 Octopus bimaculoides
TTTTTTTTTTTCTTGATTTTCGGTTATTTTGGTTTTTGACTCATTACATTTTGTTGTTTTTTGTATTTTTTCTTTTCATTTTTTTTTCCTTTCATTTCTTTTCGTTTCGTCCGCTTGTTGATTCTTAAGTATATCCGTTTTGTTGTTCACGTTGTTACTGTTGTTGTTGTTGTTGTTGTTGTTGTTGTTGCGACTGCCGCTGCTGCTGTTGTTGTTGTAGAAGTTGATCATATTCAGAAATGTTTAAAAATAAACCTTTTTTGTTGTTGTTCATCATCTTGTTATTGTTGTTGTTGTTGTTGTAATTGTTGTAATCGTATTTGTTATTTTCTATTTTGGCGATATTCCCTGGTTACAATCATCTAATGCATTCGATTGTACGCCATGCAAGCCAATTATTGACAAAATGGTATTTACTGATAAAGAACAGAGCAGCAGTAACCAAATGCAAACTGCTTAGGTTACAGGACTCGAATTCAATTAGACTATTTGTACAATAGAAACATTACGCAAATACGCACACGTACACTCACCCACACACTTACATACACACGAACATATATACATGCCTGTATGTATTATATGCAAATTACACACACACACACATATATATATATATATCCAAAGTTTCAAATTTATACATTTATATATATATATATATATATATATGGATGTATGTAAACATATCAGCCTTATATATATATATGGAGGGTATACTTATACATATGCATATATATACACATACGAATATATTTATACAAACTTGTGTATACCCGTATGTTTATATTAATGTATATACATATATACAAACATAAACGAACACACACACATACACAGACACGCACGCACACACACACACACACACACACACATATACTCACACGCATATATGCACGTATAACGGAACACAAAGTTGCAGCACAAAGTTGTTTTTAGACTTTTATCACTGATAATATTTTTATCCACATTTCTTGTTGAATTACAAAAATGCTATATTAAACATCATGATTTGTGTTTTATCAACATTTATCATATTATATGTTGTTGAAACGCTTTTCTCTATATATGATATATATATTGAATCGACGGCCATAATATCATGTAAAACTATGGAAGTTGTAAATTGGTGAATGCAAATTAAATTATAATCTTTATTGCTTTATCTGGGATGGAGATGATGGCGGCATTGATGCTTTGTAAGAAATCATAAAACTAATGTTATTGTTGCTGTTACTGCTGTTGTTTTCGTTCCTCTTGTTGTTGTGGTAGATGCATTCTTGTTGTCGAATGTTGCTGGCATTAAATTAACTGAATCGTTGCAGCGTCAGATAAAATGCCTTGTAATATTTCAGTTCTGATTTCGAGTCCCACCGAAGTCAACATTGTATTTCATCTTTTCCAAAGTTGTTAAAATAAAGTATACCAGTCAAGTATTAGTATATATTCCTATAAAAGCATCTTAGAAGTGAATTATATGAGAAAATTGACTTGTTGCACATTTGTTTCTTTCTTTTTTAAATGGTTAAATGTGTTGTATGTATGCATTTATTATTTACTATCAATGTACACCGGCGTTGCCCGGGTGTTATGACCTACAGTCACATTGTATTATTTGTTCCTTTCTTATGGGCAGAATCGGCACACGAGGAGTATGAAGCAAACAACTCTTCTTTATAAACATGTTTTTTGGTCATTTTCTGATGAGCAACGCTGCAGTTTCCGTCCACCAAATTCAGTCACAAGTCTGTGATTGGCCTAGGGCTATATTAGAAAACACTTGCCGAAGGTACCATGCAGAAGGATTGAACGTAGAACCATGTGGTTGGGAAGTTTGCTTCCCTTCCCGACCACACAGTCATTATTGCAGCTAATGTGTGTGTGTGTGTGTGTTTACATTTGTTGTTAAATCGAGTATTGTGTCTCAAAGTTAGCAGGTCATCATGCAGAGATTTATAAAATAAATGCCAGATTGAAATACGTACTGAGGTCAGTATGATCAATTAAATTTTTGAAGGTGATACCCCATCGTGGCGACAGTCGAAAGACTAAACCCAGTAAAATAATGTTTAAAGACTTAATGGCTTCAAATTTAAGGTAATGGATTACTAACCACAAGATGATGAGTTCAAAACTTCGTAATGAACTCCCACTCTAAACGATAACAGTATATGTACATCTCAGTCTAATTGACTTCCAACAATTAACAATTGTAATTTTAAGCTGAATGGGCTAAACAAAACACTAACAAACATACTTCACATTAAAAGATTATCTATTAAATAATACTAATAAAGTTGATGGAATATCTTCGAAGTTTCATTCCCTGGTAAAACTCTATATGTATTTTAAGATTGTTCAGGCAGAGTTGCCTCCAAAATTGGCGACCCGACCTCGTTTTCGAGGTTATTCTTGTAGTAAAAAAGTGTTGTGCAAAATACATTCTTTATTTGGTATTCGAAATATTACTGAGTCTTTTGATATCTCACACGTCAAAATCGGCAACTCAGTTTTCGAAATCATAAGGAACATACACACACACACACACATGCACACACATGCACACACACACACACACACACACACACACACACACACACACACACACACACACACACACACAAATTCTGTTTTGTTATATAAGATATCCAAATTGTAATGATAATACAATTTCGAAATGAAAATCTGTCAATGTTGAAGCACCTCAGGGTAAACAATATTCATTGTGCAATTTTTTGTTGATGTCAAAATGAATAAATTGTTGCTGCTTACAACTCGCGAGCAAACAACATCAAGTTGGCGGTGGGAGAAGCATCTACTAGAGAGATCAAATGCAGCTACCTTGAGAGGTTGACCCTGAAATTTGTTAATTAAAATACCAAAACTTAGTTTGACTGGAAACTGAAGCGTCTTAAATCCAAATGGAACATTTGTAGAATTGAGAAAGAATTTTAGAATAAAGACATTTTCTCCTTTGTGACTACCTGTTATGACTGTTGCCTGTAAGACATAGAGCTTCATGGAAGATTAAACGAGTTCCATTACACAGGTGAGATGGATCAAGATTCCTAAGCAATATAATGGCAGCATCCAGGTTTAGTGTCAAGTTATGCGGTGGCATCCCAGCGGATTTAAGTGTGTTCAGAAATTCTTGTTCGACTGTTGTCAATTGATCGAAAAATTCTTTCTGATGTATCTGTTAACTTTTGAAGAATCTCATGATTGAGTTTATCAACCAATTTCATTAGTTGGAGCTAGTATAGCTCTTTCACATAGCTAGTGTACGTCAGTGTAATTGATGGTCAGGGTACGATCAAGTACTCCTGGATCTCCACGATGTGACAGTGCACTCATCCCAAATAAGTTTGTTCGAGAACTGTTGTCATTGAAGAGTTTTTGGAAATGTTGCACATTTGAGATTCTTTCATTGCAAGCTTTAGAGGGACCTTGATCATGGAATGAGCAGTTCTACCCCCATTGAGGAGGGTAACTGCAATACCAGAATATGCAACACTAGAAGTTTAGAATTTATTTCCTCCCATTTAGGATTGCAGATGAAAGTAACAGAAAAATCTGGTTTTCTACATGTCCTGACATGTCAAGTCTACACATAACAATTCCCAGTACCTTCCTGTTTACTGTGTCAAATGCCTTAGTTAAATCTATGAAGACCTGGTACAGAGGCATTTGTTTCTCTAAGTATTTCTCCTGAACCTTCTTCACAGATAATATCTTCCCATTGTTCCTCGCTCAGGTCTGAAACCACACTTTATTTACATTATTCCTCATCTCTTAAATATAGAAGTGTATTATCTAATCGGTACGGAGCCGACATTACACTTCAATGGAGACATATAGAGAGACTCCGTCAGCCCACAGGCATAAGGCGTAGTGGTTAAGAGCGCGGGCTACAAACTCCAAGATTCCGAGTTCGATTCCAGGCAGTGACCTGAATAATAATAATAATAATAATAATAATAATAATAATAAGAAGAAGAAGAAGAAGAAGAAGAAGAAGAAGAAGAAGAAGAAGAAGAAGAAGAAGAAGAAGAAGAAGAAGAACAACAACAACAACAACAACAACAACAACAACAACAACAACAACAACAACAACAACAACAGCAGCAGCAGCAGCAGCAGCATCGTAATGTACCTTAGGAATGAGAACTCAGGTTTGATATTTCACCAAGACACCTGATGAGGACAAATATCCGTCAAATGTAAATAATGTAAACAATGTACATGATTCCTCATCTCTTAAATATAGAACTGTGAAACCATACTGTTCTTCAGGAATCACATGTAGACACACATTCTCAACGAGACGATCTAACATAATCGTTGAAAGTATCTTCCCGGTGTGTCCCAGGAGAGTTATCACTCTAGAATTACCACACACTACTTTTGATCTCTTACCCTTGAATACAGAGATTAGAATGCCATTTATCCTTTCCTGTGGCACAAAAGATTCATTCCAAACTCGAGTTATCAGGCTATGAATTTCAGATGAAATATGATCCCCACTTGCTTTCAGAATTTCAACTGGAATGCTAACCAGTCCAGAAGCTTTACCTGATCTCATTTTATATAATGCTAGATTTACTTCTTCGGCGGAAGGTGTATCGTTCATGCGTTGCACTACCTCTCTCTCTGCAGAATGCTGTTTATGATATCCAGGTTCATTACAGAAGGATTGTGGAAAAGATCTGCAAAGTGTTTTCTCCATCTATTCATTATTCCAGAAGGATCTTTAATAACCTGATTTCCATATTTTGACTTCAAGGGAACATATGATGAAGACTGGGAGCCGAAATCTTGCTGCAATAAACTATAAAGACTTTTAATGTCTTTCCTGTCATAGGCCGCCTGTACATCCTCAGACAAATTTCTCCACCAAGTGTCTTCAAGCTTCCTAAATTCTTTTTGCAAGTCTGCTTTCTGAGACTTTTCTAGTTGCACTTTGTTCTTTATGTTTGGGTCAAGAAGCTTTTCATGAGTGAACCTCTTTGTTGCTAAAAGATCATTTGTCACCATATCGTTGGAATCAAACCAGTTTTGATGCTATCTCCTCTTAAAACCTAACACCTCTGATCCTATTTTATAAGTTCCAACTCGAAAAGATTCCCATGAATCATCAAAATGAATATTGCTGCATCTCTCCTGAAATAACTGCAAAACTTGCAGTTGTTTTAACTGCTCTACATCAATTCTCTTTGGTGCTTGTACAACTGCACTACGAATCTTCTTGCGGACCCTGAACTTGAACTTATCCCTATTTTGTGATCAGTATCACAATCAATACCTTAGAATACTCTGAGACTGCACAAATCTTGTAAGTCGGTTTTCCTAGTTAATTCCAAGTCAATCATGTGACCTTGCTTTGATTTTGGGTGAATCCAGGTAACTTTATGCTTGGATGAATCCAGGCAACTTTATGCTTGGGTGAATCTAGGCAACTTTATGATGAAAGAAAGTATTCCCAACAACGAATCCTAGCTCAGAACACACTTCTAGCAGATGCAACCTATTGTTGTTCACTTTGCCTATTCTGTAACGCCCAAGTACATTCCAAGCACCATAGCTTCTACCAACACGTGCATTAAAGTCACCAAGCACAACAAACTTCTCATTCAAAGGGATTGACAGAATACTTCTTCTAAGCTCCTCATAAAATGCATGGATATTTTCCTCACTAGCTGAAAGTGTTGGAGCATAGAGAAAATAGTTACAAAACGTCCACAAGAAATGGGGAACCGGAGTTTCATTATGCGTTTGCTTATGCTTTGTGGTTGTTCTAGTAAATCATTTCTGAATGCAAACCCAACACCACCTTCCCTCTCTTCTCCGTTCGGCTTCCCGACCCAGAATAATGTGAAACTTCCTGCTCTTTCGACAAGACGATCATCTGAGCATCTTGTTTCAGAAAGAGCTGCAATATCAACGCTAAGACGCCTTAGCTCCTTAGTTACTAGAGCTGTTCTTCTTTCAGGCCTATCTGCTTGATCTAAAAGAGTTCTCACATTCCAACAGGCCAAGTTAAGAGAAACCTTATTCCTTGCATATTTGTCATCATTGTTTATATCATTATTTGTTCATTCCTGCTAAATTGAAACACCGTTAACCGCAGTAAACTAACCAGCAGAGAAAAGACAGACAATTTTAGTGCATCTTTTGTCGCACCTACCCAGTATATCCAAGTGAGAAGTGTTCTTAAAAGGACTGCTCAGACAGGATTCTCCACTAAAAAAGTTCCTGTCCATGAAAATATGTTAGCAATGTTAAGATAAAAACCCTGTTGTCTTATATGCAAATTTGTAACTGCATGCTTCCAACCGGTCAAGTTTGCATATGTCGCCACGCCTCTGTCACCATAAGACTTTTGAAAACTGATGATCGTATGATGATGGTGTTTTGTCGGGGACATCTGTACTTTATTGGATTTCAGTGACAAACACTTGTAGAACACTTTTGCCACTCTCTGGGTCAAAATAGTAGATTCCAGTGACAAGCAAGATATCTTTTTCGTTTTTTCTTTTTTATGTGTACATAACTGTATATTGTTTCTGTGTGGTGGCGGCGTAGATGGGAGTCGTTAGCCGTGGTGGAACCAACTCTTCTAGAAGGACACTCTGACATAAAGCCAGGTCATAGTAATAACGGTCCCCTTAATTGGCTGCACTATCAAAGCCATGACTGTTTGATGGGGGTAGATTGGGCTCCTGGTTTGAAATGAAGCCGTGATTATGTCAACCAGTATAGGATAACAAAATTCTGAATTCAAATTGACTTTACACTGCTGGTTTGCAGTCTCCTTTTGAAGAAAAACCTAAGAGAAGGTACGACGACATAAAACCTGCAGTCGAGTTAGTAGTAGTCATACATACACACATGCATACGTACATACATACAAACAAACATACATACATACATACATACATACATACATACAAAGTTTTTTGTTGAAATCCCAATGAAGGAGCCTTGTACCTAGGTTAGAAACTGGCTTTTTCTTCATTGGCAAGAAATCTTGAAATAAAACTGAATAACACGCATACATACATACATACATACATACATACATGCATACATACATACATACATACATACATACATACATGCATACATGCATGCATACATGCATGCATACATACATACATACATGCATACATACATACATACATACATACATACATACATACATGCATACATACATGCATACATACATGCATACATGTATACATATATACATACATACATACATACATGCATACAAACATATATACATAGGCACAGGTATGGTTGTGTGGTTAAGAAGTTCACTTTGCAACCACGTTATTTCGGGTTCAGTCCCACTGCACGGTACCTTGAGCAAGTGTCTTCTTCTATAGCCCCGAGTCTACCAACGCTTTGTGAGTAAATTTTGTTGTCGGAAACTGTGTGGAAACCCATCATGTGTGTGGGGGGGGGGGGG
>NC_068987.1:37014348-37024231 GCF_001194135.2 Octopus bimaculoides
GGGGGGGAGTATGTGTGTGAGAGTGTGTGTGTGTGTGTGTGTGTGTGTGTAGGTGCGTGTATGTATGTATATATCAATGTTTTGTGTTTGACAATAGGTGTTGGTTTGTTTACGTCCTCGTAACTTATCGGTTCGATAAAAGAGAACGGATGAATGTGCCAGACTTTAAAAAATAAGTATTGGACTCAATTTCTTCGACTAAATTCTTTATACCGGTACCCCAGTATGGGCACAATCCAATGATTGAAACAAATAAAATACACACACACATATATACGCCTGCATGCGCACAAATAGACACACACATGCACGTGAACGTTGCTTTAATGATGACAAACAGAAGAAGAGAACTCAATTCCAGTGGCGTATAAATTGCCTTGTTTCGTCAACTGCAACGAAACTGACAACTGGTATAATTAATATCAGCAAATGTGCAAAACATGGAAATAATTGAACACACGCATGTGTGTGTGTGTGTGTGTGTGTGTGTGTGTGTGTGTTAATGTATATGAATATGTATTTATGTGTTTGTATGTATCTACGTACGTATTAGACTTTTCGAGACCGTGACAAGGTGACATTAAGAGTTATCTCTTTGTCTGTTAGTACTGACATCTGCCAGTCTGCTGTCATACTTCTAAGAAGGTGTAAGTCATATGAAGAGGAGGAGAGGAATACATAACTGTAGAACCACTGACAGCAATAAATTATTATCAGCAACCTAAGATGCACAAAATACTAAACAAATACGAAAAGGTATCAAATTGACAACAACAACAACAGCAAAATGCCAACGGAGAGGTCGTGTGACCATGAGGTCGCATGACCTTCTAATTTAAGCAGCCAAATTAACCTCGAAAGTTTCCACACCGTTTAAAAGAATTGAGTTTGCTCAGTCAAAGTTCGCCTGATCTAACCTTTCAGGCAAATAAGAGAAAATAATAAATTAATAAATTAGAAAGAAAGCAAGAAGTGGAAGAGAAGAGTAAGTGTTGGCTGTGTCTTATGAATAGAAAGAAATTGGATGCTCGACAATTATTACTGATAATCTTTTATCTTTTATCTGTAATTTGTTTCAGTCATTTGACTGCAGCCATGCTGGAGCACCGCCTCGGGGAATTTTTAGTCGAACAAATCGACCCCATTACCTAGTTTCTTTTTTAAGCCTGGCATTTTTACCGAACCGCTAGATTACGGGGACGTAAACACACCAACACCAATAGTGTAGCGGCGGTGGAGACAAACACAAACGCGCGCGCACACACACACACACACATATACGACGGACTTCTTTCAGTTTCCTTCTACCAAATCCTCTTTCAAGGCTTTGGCCGGCTCGAGGCTACAGCACAAGTCACTTTCCTCAGATGCCACGTAGTGGGAATGAACCCGGAACAATGTCATTGGAAAGGAAACTTCTTACAACACAGCCACGTTTGCATCTGTGTATATTAAATGAGAAAATAAGAACCTTCATCATCATCATCATCATCATCATCATCATCATGGACAGTATGTAATATGAGGGAGAAATTAGATGATTGACCATCGTTACTGGTGCTGTGCGTAATAAGGGTAAAAATTAGAAGCTTGGCCGCTATAACTGATAACGTGTAATGAAAGAGATATTGGAGGCTTGACCATGATTACTGAGAATGGTTAGCGTGCATTTCGTCCGTCTTCACATTCTGAGTTCAAATGATGCCGGGGTCGACTTTGCCTTTCGTCCTTTCGGGGTCGATAAATTAAGTACCAGTTGAATACTGAGGTCGATGCAATCGACTTACCCCTTCCCCTCAAAACTGCTGTCCTTGTACCAAAGCCTGAAACCATTACTGATGATGTGTGATATGAGGACAAGTTATAGGCTTGGGTATCATTAGTGATGATGGGGGATATGAGGGAGATTTTAGAGGCTTCAACATCATTAGTGAAGATGTCTGAAATGAGGTGAAATTCAGAAATTGTCCATTATTTCTTATGATCTGTGATAAGAGAGAGAATTAAGAAGCTTGGACATCATTAGTGGTTATGTATAATATGAGGGAGAAATTAGAGACCGTCCTTAATGATGATAGGGGATATGAGGGGGAAATTGGAGATTTGGCCATCATTATGATTGGTAATATAACGACAAATTACAAGCATTATCATAATTACTGGTATGTGATATACAGGTGAGATTCAAGATTTTGGTTATTCTTAGCAATGTTTAATATGAGGGAGAAATTAGAGGTTTTATCATCATTACTGAATACGTATAATGTATGCGGAAACTGACATATTGCGCATCATTAATGATACAGAGTAATTATGAGGAAGACATGAACGGCTTGACCAAAATAATTGATGACGTTATATGTGAAAGGTAAATTGGGTGCAAGCGTGGCTGCATGGTAAAAAGCTTGCTTACCAACCACATGGGTCTAGGTTCAGCACGTTGGGCAAGTATCTTCTACTATAGTCACGGGCCAACTAAAGCCTTGGATGTGGTAGACGGAAACTGAAAGACTATCGATTGTATGTGTGTGTGTGTGTTCGCGCGCGTATGTGTGTGTGTGTGTGCGCGCGCGCGCGTGCGTGTATGCGTGTGTGTGTGTGCGTGTATTTGTGCGTGTGTTTGTACCTCATCCTCATTTGACAACTGATGATGGTGTTTGCGTTCCCGTAACGTAGCGGTTCGGCAAAAGATATCGATAGAATAAGTGACAGGCTTAGAAAAAGTATTGTATTGGGTATATTCATTCGACTACAAATCCTTCAATGCGGCCCCCCCGCATGGCCGCAGTCTAGTGACTGAAACAAGTAAACGATAAAATATAAAGGCTTGATTATCAAACGCTAATGTGTAATATCAGGGAGAAATTAAAAGCTTGATAATTGTTAGTAATGATGTGTAATAAAAGGACTAATTATATGATCGTACATAGTATGAGAGAGAAATTAGTCTAGACCATCATTATTGATCATGTCTTGAATGAGGGAAAAGATAGATTTTTCAGATCATGCCACCAAACGGATGCACGTTCATTGTTGTGTATGATTGATAGAAGTCTGTGGTATATATGTGTGGGTATATCTGCACAGCACAGCTAATAGTATAATATGCCTATGTTGGTTGTATATGAACATGTTTCTTCATGTAAGCACAGATTTATATACGTTTCCCTATCAGTATGAATATATACATATATATAGGCGCAGGAGTGACTGTGTGGTAAGTAGCTTGCCTACCAGCCACATGTTTCCGGGTTCAGTCCCACTGCGTGGCACCTTGGGCAAGTGTCTTCTACAATAGCCTCGGGCCGACCAAACCTTGTGAGTGGATTTGGTAGACGGAAACTGAAAGAAGCCCGTCGTATATATGTATGTATGTATGTATGTATGTATGTATATATATATATATATATATATATATGTATGTATGTGTGTGTATGTTTGTGTGTCTCTGTTTGTCCCCCTAGCATTGCTTGACAACCGATGCTGGTGTGTTTATGTCCCCGTCGCTTAGCAGTTCGGCAAAAAGAGACCGATAGAATAAGTACTAGGCTTACAAAGAATATCCCAGGGCCCCAATAATTACAGGTATAAACCTGAACTTGAAATCTGTATGCATGTATGTATGTATTAATATATGTACACAAATCAGGGATCAAGGATCAAGATAATTATGTTACTTGTACCAAACTTTGGCATTGAAAGTTACAGAAATAGCAGATTGGCGCGCCACTGCAGAGTGCCAAAGATCTTACCATCGCCACCAAATTACGGGACCAGATACTGCAACAGCTTGGGTTTTGAGGGCTCACAACTCTTCAATAACCTTCCAAAATGCCTAAGAAACCTGCATGGTGTAGGTGTCTTGAAAACAAAACTGGATTTCCTCCTGTCAAGGGTTACGGATGGGCCTGCCTCACAGCAGGAATCACAGATGGGGGCAGCAACATCAAACTCCCTCATTCACCAAATGTGAATTAAATGTCAAGACTGTAGTTACTTTGATTCAATTCCTTTTATTCCTCTCGTAAAAAAGGCTCTCTTCTGATTATATTTGGAACATGTGAAGAGGTTCCAAATAATGAAAATGTAGCACAGCCAACAGTGGTGCTCCAGCATGATCGCAGCTTTAAATCTGAAACAAGTTAAAGAGTTAAAGAGGATGCATTTATAACACACTCCCGCAAACACAGTCCAAATGATGCCAGGGGACTATCAGACACTGGAGTTTTGCAACCTCTGTAATAGTCACCATGTCGTTCTTTGGAACTTCTGTTTCTGTATAGAAATAAACAAATAAGACATTTGCTGGAGTGTTCTGAGGCTTGCCAAGCTGGAATTAATTCAGTATAGCCAGATGAAGCAGTAAAAATCAAAGTGATGGTACGTATATCTATTTATAACACATTATATGTGCTTAGATTTCAGATGTACTCCGCCATCCCATCCAAATGTTTATCTTTGTCATCGTATTTTAATGTTTTGTATTGAACTTGGAGCATATAAATAAATTATTCTTTGTATTCCTGTTATTATAAAGGTGCATGGCTTACGGCTTAAGATGTTGGACTCATGATCGTAAAGCCTTGTGTTCGATTTCCTGCCAGAGTAGCGTCGTTGTCTCTTTGGTCAAAGCATTGCATTTCACGAGTCTCCAGTTCACCCAGCTACAGATGAGTTATATCTACTACATGATAGCCATTCGTGGTCAACTAGCCCAAACTTGTGCAAAGATATGATATCAACGGCTGTTGTGTTTAAGATGAATGGATTACTGTTATTAGATGAATGGATTATTGTTATTAGAATAACGGCGAGTGGGGTTTTAAAAGATCGGTAGAACATCTAGTAAAATTCTTGCAATATATTTAAATCATAGATATGCTTTCTGTCTTCAATCATTTTAGATTCGGAAGATATAAAACAAGTTTGTCTTTGTCTGAAACATCAGATTTTTTCCTGTTCACCGCGAACTGTTGTAACCTGCAAGTACACCTTTAGATGTCACCACTTTTGTTATTTCAGATTAAAAGTTTTTACCTTACAAGTATTTAGTTACGTACCACCAGGGTCCAAATTTCAAATCCTGATTCGGTCGCTATCACTTTCTATCCTTCTAGTATTGATAAAAGAATTACAATTAAATTGCAGTGAAGGTCTATTCAATCGACCACTTATACAACATTCGGCAAATTGTGCCGGGAGAGAGCATTTAGTCTTCCATTATGCCTTCAATTCAAATTCCTCAAATGCCATTTTTAGTGTTTTTTACTATAGCCTCAGACTGACCAAAGCCTTGTGAGTGCATCTGATAGACAGAAACTGAAAGAAACCCGATATTAAAAGATATTCTTTCTATGAGTGTAACAGCATTAAATCCAAAGATTTAATCTTCGGTGAAAAAAGTGCTAAAAATTAAAATAAAAAGAAATATTTGAATCCAGCTGACTCATAGCGCTCAATCTAGAAATTGTGTTACATCACGATCTAAATTTCTCTGGTAATTGTTAGTTTCTTGAACAGGGATTTATTATTGTAATTTACCCAAACTTCAGTTGGTAGCCACTTCTTTGGAGCACGGAAACTTTTGCTTACAATGTTTAGTTACAGCAGATTCTGATTCAAATCCTTTCTTCGTTGAATTTTACTTCCCTGGGTTCCATTAAATATATACCGCAGCATGGGAAAGAGAATTATCTTAAATAGAAAAAAAACTTTCAGTTTTGTTTACTGTAACAGATGCTGCTGAGCTGCAAATATTCACTGTCAATTACTTTTATATAAGTTTTGCAATGATGCAGGGTCCCCTTTCTTAGCTCTCTTATATTGTCTGTGCTTAAGGCTGCTCACCTTAGCTTTCTTGCATAGACTGCACCAATATTTAAAAGCTTCTCCAAAACTTAACGTTTTTATGAGACAAATTAGAATGTCTTCAGTATGATAGAATTTCCAAAAACGTATCAAAGTTAATCAAATATATTACTCGTCCTATGATCTAAGTTAATATAATAACGGACGATTAAACCAACCAAACCTCCGCCTTCTTTTCCATAAATCATTGGCTTTGCGCCAATGAAATAAATCATAATTGTAGTTTAGCCAATTATAAGTTGGCTAGATATATTTTCTCCGGAATTTTCAGTAATTTTTACCAAATCACTGATTGATAATGGCTTTGAAGCATTCTAAACGAGATAGTCTCCGATATGGATTTATGGATTTTCTTCACCAACTTTCTCCTAAATACTGAACATTAATACTGGTACAATAACAATAAACTTCTCCAATTTCTGAAAAGAAATTAATTAACGCTATGACAGTGATTGTTGTTGTTGTTGTTGTTGTTGTAGTGGTGGTGGTGGTGGTGGTGTCGGCGGCGGCGGCAGCAGCAGCAGCAGTAGCATTAGTAGTAGTAGTAGTAGTAGTAGTAGTAGTAGTAGTAGTAGTAGTAGTAGTAGTAGTAGTAGTAACTTACATTGATACAAGTTACAAAAGTGAAAGGTGATAGTCAAATGAACATATACAAAAACAAGATAGGAAACTACTTGAAAAGGAAACAAAAGATAATTTATCAAATGACCCAGCATCTATACAGAGCAAGTGGACATATTTGAAACAGAGATACTAAAAGAAAATGAAGATATCTTATTTTTGTGGCTGTAGAAAATTCCAAAAAACCAGCTGTAAATTACATGACCCCTAATAAGTTTCTGATGAAACAGAAATTAAGTAAAGATGTTGTGCAGCGCCGAATCTCTGTCCTTCGAAATGTAAAAACCCAGCAGTTATGTAGCTTAAACCTTACTCTAACTTTTTGGCTATGTCTTAAAAATTAAAGACACAGTAGAGAAATTTACAGTAGCGTTTTCAGAATCTACGCTTAAATGTGTAACTGACTACAAATTTGTGGAGAGTAAATTAGACAGAACTATCTACCAAAGTACATAAGAGGTACTCAGTTTAATGACTCCAAATGATAATATTCATGGCGATCAGATTTTAAGTTCAAAACAAAACAGCATGTAGCTAAATATGGCAAGATAATCGAAAGATTCTGCTATGTACTGTCATAATTCTATTTTCTTTCTGCGATCTGAAAACATTCGTCTGTCTAGCGCCAATCCTCTATCAACGATAATTCTACAATCTAACGACATTCTTGTACCTACAGCCATTTCTCTATACAGTGCTACTCCGTACTCCACAGCTATTGCTTTTTCTTCTGACATTCTTCTATTTATTGACAGTCCGCTAAAGCTGCCATATCTACTGCAAACACTTTACATACGACCATTCCTCTATACTATTTAAATACTCCACCTATAACCATTCTTCTAACCAATGCCTTTCTTATACTTAATTATTTTCATCTCTTTACTGACATTCCTCTGTTCTATGCCAGTTTCTCTGTCTATCATTCCTATATCTAACGTAATTCCTTTATCTACTGCAACTCCACTGTATACTGAAATTACTCAATCTGAAGCATACATCTACCATTATCCTTCTATCTCCTACAAATCCTCGTTCTACTGATGTTTTCCCATCTGCTACCATTTCTCTATCTTGCATCATTCTTCTATCTACTGACAATCCTCTGTCCTTTGATAGGGTCCTCTTTTTATTATTGCTATTTCTCTCTCTTCAGCCATTCCGCTATCTACCACAATTCTAATGTCTATTGCCAGTATTCGTTTTTAGTACCATTTCTTTATCACCACCCATCTCTTATCTACTGACATTCCTCTAAATAGTACTATTCTCTCTCTCTTTCTCTCTCTCTCTTTCTCTCTCTCTCTCTCTCTTTCTCTCTCTCTCTCTCTCTCTTTCTCTCTCTCTCTCTCTCTCTCTCTCTCTCTCTCTCTCTCTCTCTCTCTCTCTCTCTCTCTCTCTCTCTCTCTCTCTCTCTCTCTCTCTCTCTCTCTCTCTTAACTATGTTCCATCTCTTACCCCCATTTCTATCGCTACTACCATCACTCTACCTAGCTCCATTCCTTAGTCTATTGCGATTTCTCTCTCAGTTGTCTTTCCTCCATTCATATTCATTCCTCAGTCTACAGCCATTCTTCTATTTAATGCTGTTCTTCTCTTTAATTACTTTCTTTTATCTTTCATCATTTCTCTGTCTACTGTCTCCTTAATGTTAGTCATCTCCCTAATTTCATTCTTCTTTACTTTCCTTCTATCTACTACGATCCCTATATCTACATTCAAATTGCTACTTATTACCGTTCCTTTATTAACTATCTTTCCCCTACTTACTGCCATTCCATTATTCATTACCATCCTTCTAAATATTGCCTGTCTTCTATCAATTTCTATTCATCGTCTGCCACGGTTACTCGACCCACTGTTATCCTTCTACCTTCTACCATTTCTCTAACGAGTACCATTCCCATCTCCGATGCCATTCCGCTTCCTTCTTTCATTCCTCACCACACTACCATTCCTATATCAATTGACATTCCCCTGCTGCGTTTTGTCTCTCTTCTACCTTTCGAATAAATACTTCAATTCACCCCTTTATTGCCATTCATCTATCTACTACCATTCATCTACCTAATTCCATTCCTCCATCATTCTTCTACCAACTGCCATGCCTGCATTTACTGCCATTGTTCTATCAGCTGTCATTATTCTGTCTACTCCCATCCCAGTACCATTCCTCTCACATACATCTGTCTACTAACATTCAGCTCTCTATTTTTCTTTATCTACTTCTATTCTTCTGACCACTGCCATTTCACTCTCCCGTTCTTTTCCTCTCTTTCATTTGCCATTACAGAGAGAGACAGACACAGAGAGAGTGACAAAGAGAGAGACAGAGTGAAAGAGGGGGAGGGAGAGAGAGAAAAGTCATCAATATTTATGCAAGAAAGAAAGAGAACAATATATATAGTGGGTTATTATCTCTGACTTACTCTGTTACTTTCTCTCTTTCTCTCTCTCTCGTTTTTTCTCTACCATTTATCTCCGTTTCGTTTTTCCTCGTTTTCTCCTCTCCTTCCTCTTCCTCCCACCCTCCCTCTCCTCTGCTTGGGTCTTATTTTCTTTCTGTTTTTGTTTTTTTTCTGTCTCGTTTATATCATAATTAAAACAATATTATTTCGATTTTTCAGTTTTTTCTTCTAAGAAAATAGTTAACTCATCTCTTCTCCACCCCTCTCTCTCTCTCTCTCTCTCTCTCTCTCTCTCTCTCTCTCTCTCTCTCTCTCTCTTATTTTCTCTCTCAGTCATCTTTTTCTATCATTTTCTTTCGTTTTTGCTTTTTATCTTTGTCGGGGGTTTTTTTCACCTTTGTCGCTTTCTATATACCTGAGTCTTCTTTTCTCTGTTTCTTTTTTTTTTTTCATCCTGTCTAGTTTATATCATATTTAATCATAAGAAAATGGATTACCCATTACATTCAAATTAATTAATTTAATTAATTAATCATGTATGTTAATTACTTAATTGTATAAATGATGTTTTTTTACTCCATTTATTGAAACAACACTACAGAACAATTTAATTATGAATCATACGTGAAATTTATGATTTGCTACTTTTTACTATTATGTTGCTCTAGCCTATCGTTTTACTGAATCTGTTTATATAGACAGGTTTACTCCACCGATGATTATAGCTCAATTGTCATGATTTAGCTCAATTCCAGTGGATTTTATTATGTATATACATCAATTCACTTTAGATAGATAGATAGATAGATAGATAGATAGATAGATAGATAGATAGATAGATAGATAGATAGATAGATAGATCCTACAAGAGAACTCGGTAGATTGCAGATACTGTTTCTGAATCTCTTTGATTCTTTAAATGTGCTAGCTTCCTGGTAATTAATCGATATTAATTAATATATGATTTTTTACCCTATTTTTTAATA
>NC_068987.1:37024828-37029793 GCF_001194135.2 Octopus bimaculoides
ATATATATATATATAAAGGCACACTGCTAATAGGCATCAGAGTGAATAAAAAATTAGTTAACCCTATACTCGTGTTTCGCTATTAATGACCAAATAAATTAATTTGGCATCTGTAGCTCAGTAGTAGGGTTGCTAAAATGTATAATTGTGTAGCTATAATACATACTGAAAACACGAAGTAAACACGTGCGAAGACAGCTCTATCTTTATACAATATGGATTCAACCCTAGTGACCGAGCGTAGTCAGAACAGAACAGCAGCAAACAAATTCGACTATGTACTACAAGAATTGAAAATTTTTTACTACATAAATATATGGGTAAAAATTATCAAAATCATTTATAACCAGTGGTTTGCATGCGTAATAAAAGTCATAAAACATAAAATATTTTATATAAAAGTGTATAAAGATTTATACACGGAGAAAAGACTCTTCACAGGACTTTTTACATGCTGAAAAGGGCAGTTAAACCAGAGCCACGGAAAACAATGAATTCTTAAAGCACGCTGCTAATAAGCACCAGAGTGAATAAAAATTAGTTAATCCTATACTCGAGTTTCGCTATTAATGACCAAATGAATTAATTTGGCATCTGTAGCTCATCAGTAGGGTCCTTTTTATCGTGGTTTGGGTTTTAACTGCTCTTTTTAGCATGTAAGAAGTTCTGTCAAGGGTCTTCTCTCCGTGTATAAATCTTTATACACTCTTATATAGAATATTTTATATCTTATGACTTTTATTACGCATGTAAACCACTGGTAATAAATTATTTTAATAATTTTTACCCTTATATTTATGTATATATATATATGGCCATGATAGATCGCTAACCACTACACACATTTTTTTTCTCTCTTTGTTTCTCTCTTTGTTTCTTTCTGTGTTGCTTTCTGTGGAAGAGCGTAGGCTCGAAACGTTAAATACTTTTTCAATTCCGTTTGTTTTCTACACCAACTGTCTTCGTCTGTTGTTTTTTGTGAATTCTCCCTCTGTGTGTGTGTGTGTGTGTGTGTGTGTGTGTGTGTGTGTGTGTGTGTGTGTGTGTGTGTGTGTGTGAGAGAGAGAGAGAGAGAGAGAGAGAGAGAGAGAGAGAGATAATGACTGTCTGAGAACTCAGCTCTGACTCAACATTGGGGTAAATAGTTTCTTTATTTAAGGATTTTCTTCATATTCTTTGGTTTCATGCGATTCGTAATTTTCAAATGGTCCTCATTTGAAATGGTGATAACACCGCTTCCACCTTGGATTTTGCTACCTGAGATAGCATAAACTGCTATCAACACACATGAGCATGCATTGATATACTTTTTTCTCCAAGACCAATATCAATGCAAGAGAAGTAACAACTGCTGAAGTTCTTCAATAATTAACTTCCTTATCTCTGAATGATGTATTTTAATAACGTGTGAAGTCACGTAAAATCTCATGTACCCTTACCAAAATGGAGACATATATATAACGTTAGTAGTGCGTATGGATACCTGATCACACATACGGTGAAAGTATAAAAAAAAGAGAACTCAGTACTCGGACAGATTAAATTTCTAATGTATTTAGTTATATTTCAGGTTACAGCATTTAATTAAAGTGTTCTGTTTTTGGCGTATCGCTAAGGTAATCATCAGTGGAGAGCATAACATCAGGTCAGTTGACCTTTCATAATAGAAACTTCAGTATTATGTTTGTGTATGTTCGGCGCACATATATATGTGGGTGTATTTGTGTGATTATGTTTCTGTCTGTCAGTGTGTTTGTGCATGTGTTTGTGTGTGCGTGTGTGTGTGTGTGTGTGTGTGTGTGTGTGTGTGTGTGTGTGTGTGTGCGTGTGTGTGTGTGTGCATGTGTGTGCAGAAGCTTGCGAGCGTGCATGTGTAATTGTGAGCATAGTTGAATTCTTAAGAAGTGTGCTTTGCAATTACGAGGTGCCGAGTTCAATCCTAATGTATAACATTTTAGAGAAGTGTTGCTTCCACCCGAGTTGTGCGAGTGGATTAAACACTATCGAAAATGCGTTAAATTCTGACGGTTAGATTCTATAAAAAAAATCGTCTGGTTACATCTGTTGTCCTTGACACGAAGCTCTAGGCCCTTCAGTCAAACCTGTAGTAATTTCAGCTAATAAAAGAGTATGTATATTCTGCTTTATGTATAGGGCTCGTTTTCTCCTAGTTACACAAAGATATACACATGCATATTTTCATGCACGCATATACGTATACAGATATTTATTTATGTGTGTGTGTATGTGTGTGTATGCACGCACATACACACACACACATAATCACACAGATACATACATTGCGTTTACATACACACATTCATATGTATATATACATATTTATTTATACATTTATATATGTATATACATATTAACATTTATATTTATATTTATACTTGATTATACACATGATCATCGTATTTAACAAAACATACATATCTGCATTAATATAATGAGGGCCTTAATCTTTTTTTATTTTCATTTATCTATTTATTTTTTCAAAATAAAGGTATTGTGTGTGCTAACGTCAAACTATTGTATGCACAAACCACGTCGTTTTATTCAGGAAAAGACAAGAAAAGCTGGGGAAAAGATGAGATTTATCGAATATTGGAAACTTTCTCTCTCACACACAGGAACTACAACCATCCAATAATGTTAGTCGTATTATTATTATCATTATTATTATTATTATTATTATTATTATTATTATTATTAGTCAGTACTTCATTGTATTATGGTTCTCGTTCGTTTTAGTAGGATAATAACACTTCCGGTTGTTTTTGTCATTCATCCATTCACATACAGAGACACTCACACGCGCAAGCACTCAGAGAGAGAGAGAGAGAGTGAGAGAGAGATGCATGTGTGTGTGTTTGTGTACGTATGGGTGTAGATGTCTGTAGGAATTTTTTTTTTCTTTCAAGCATATATTGAATACACAATTGTGTTCGAGCTTTGTTCTTTCTTTGTGAAGGATATCTTTTTTTTCTTTTCATATTTCTTTATAAATCCTTTATGAAACAATAATGTTCGTAAGCCATTAACGTGTGTAGTAATATACAAAAATAGTTATGCTCAACATGTTGTGGTATGTCTGTGATGTAGGGACACGAGTGTTCACTTGACGGTCGAAACCAACCAGCGATTAGTGTGCATCAAGATCAACAGGCGTACGAAATCCCTCACAGCCTAGTGATATACCTATCAAACCTGAACTCAGTTGCATTGCCTACAGACAGCCTTGAATGCATTTGTTGCTACACACTGGACATGAATCATTCTACACACAATTGTGCTTAAGATGTCTCTCTTTACACAGATAGATAACAAGATTCATTCTACATTCGATGCTTTTGAAAGTATATGGCTTTCTAGATACACTGCCTGACAACCGAACAAGTTCCATTAAAAGTGATGCCACGTCAACAGAATAGACAATTTCATACACGAAAGCAAATTCTTTGAGAATACAAATTCGCAACTTTCTAGCTAGCATTCAAACTGATTTATCTATATAGCTGGATTGTCATACTATACATGTATACACACTCACATGCACTCATTGGTACATACAGATTCACTTGCATGTGCATACATACATTTATACATATGTACATGCTTAGCCATGTACATATACACACTTACTAGTGTGTGTGTGTGTAAGTGTGTGTGTTTGTGTGTGTGTGTGTGTGTTCGTGTGCGTGTGTGTGTGCGTGTGTGTGTGTGTGTGTGTGTGTGTGTGTGTGTGTGTGTGTGTGTGTGTGTGTGTGTGTGTGTGTGTGTGTGTGTGTGTGTGTGTGTGTGTGTGTGTGTGTGCTTGTTTGTTCTCGATCAACACTCCTTGTAGTGAAAAACTATATTCACTATTGCTCAGTAATGTTGCAGTCTTTCGTGTAACATGGCTTGAAGCTGAAACAGAAATCCTTTTACTGTCTACAATATTATCCTATCATTCGAACTTGTCAAATTCAACCATCAGTGATAATAGAAGATGTATTTCCATATTGTATTTTCAATGGTATGAAACAAACTGTGCCAATTTGTTCTGTATTATGTATTCTACATTGATTGAATCTATATTTTCTACAAACATTTCCAAACAGCCTCAGTCTCATCTACTGATTGTTGTGTGAATAATAATGACATTTTTATTGTCGAGTTTTTGTTGTAAGCAACAAAAATGATGGGATTTATGCTATAACCGACAAAATTGTAATTGTCAGATAATTTTTATTTTTATTTTTCGTTAATTCCAAGTAATTTTCATTGAGTGACAACTCACTGTTCGTAGTTCATTACAAGAGCGATGTGTCTGTGTGCTCATTTTTAGTTTATATTTTGCTCTTAATAACGTTTTCGTAACTAATCTTCAAGATGTTTGTGGAATTATAAGTAGGAATGTTACGTTATAAAGTAAGTTTTTATTTTCTATCTAGTTTCATTTTGTGTTCGCTGTTTTAATATGATGCAATGACATTCTTGCGATTTTTGCCGTCACTCTCACCTCTTTTTTTTGTATATTTACCATTTATATATAATTAGATATTTCCTTTACAATCTTAAACTTTCTTACACACTCACGTCTATAAACTTCTTTTCTTTTACATTTACCTACATGTGTGAGTGTTTGTGTTTTCTCATACGCATATTTATACCATTTCTTTCCTTCTTTCTCCTAACAAGCAGATACCCTATTTCAACCGCATTGACAGTTATATTGTCAAGGAATAAAGTCTTCTGTTCAGTTATATTATCCAAACGAAGCTAGACGTCATATATTCAAATCAGTCCACTAGTTGCATTTTTAAAATCCTATTTAAATTCTGTTTTACATAATCGTCCAGCAAACATGGCGAAACGATTTGCGAAGTGTCAGTTTCTAATAAAATGCATTATACATACATACTTACATTCATACATACATGTACATACACAGATTTTGCTATATATATATATATATAT
>NC_068987.1:37029997-37036647 GCF_001194135.2 Octopus bimaculoides
ATATATATATATATATATATAACGAGGGGACTAGACGCAATATAAAACCGAAAAGGAAAACTTCAGTTGTCACTAATAGTGACTGAGGGTGCAGGGTAGCACTTACATAGCTAGAAACAAAAGTTAAAGACCCTTATACCCACAAAAGAACATTGTCGATGTAGTGACAGGGGGATAACCGCCCCGCAGCGAGTGAGGTCACAATACTAGCGAGCTAGTTTCGCTTGAAATTAAAGCTCATCAGTAGTGATTACTCCATCGCTCACGGTTAAGCTATATATATATGAAACTTTAGTGAGTCCGCTCTTTTCTCCCTCTTGCTTATATTTAAAAGAACTTCCCAGTGCTTCGAAGTTTTGTCAAAGACGAACACTTATTAAACTGGTTGTTTTGTTTTTCTGCTAGACTTCGAAATAAAAATAATCCTTCTTTTTTTTAATAAATAGTTTACTGTATTGAGTCCTTTCTTCAATAAATTTTGGTTGTTTTTATTCATTAAGAATACATCATTATTATCGTCGTCATCGTTGTTGTTGTTGTTGTTGTTATGAAGGCAGTTTGCTGGCAGAATCTTAGCACGCCGAGCAAAATGCTTAGTGGCATTTCATCCATCCTTACGTTTTTAAGGCATTTTGTCCGTCTTTACGTTTTGAGTTCAAATGCCACCGCGGTCGACTTTGTCTTTCATCTTTTCGGAGTCGATAAAATAATTACCAGTTGAGCACCGGGGTCGACGAGCACTGGACTTATGCCAAAATTTGAAACCGTGATTATTATTATTATTATCATTATTATTATTATTATTACTATTTTTATTATTATTATTATTATTATTATTATTATTATTATTATTATTATTATTATTATTATTATTGTGGTTGTTGTTGTTACCATGATCATTATAATCGTTATCATTATCATCATCATCATCATAATTATTACCATGATAACCCTTCCCATGTCTCTCAGTGTTAATAATACATTTCTTTGACAAAACCCTTTCTTTCTCTAACACAAACACTCTTTAACTCACTTTTCCTCTCCCCAAATATCTTTATCTGTGCCACTCATTTGTTCTTCCTTTAAAAATCTTTTTAAATGCTTAATTTTCTATTTTTGACTGTTTTTTAAATTCTAAAACAATTCTTGCTTGAGATTATCCTTGCCTGCAAATATTGTAACTTTTACTCTGCACAACTATATAGCGATTCATTTTATTCACCTTTATTTTACTCATTACTAATATTTATCTTGTTTTCGAAAACTGTCAATCTTATTATCTAACAGAGTTCCTTAATTTTGAAATGCCACAACCCCTGCCCAATCAACTTAAAATGTTTATTTGATTATTCGCCAAATAATACTTATTGTATAACTATAGAGAAGCCATTGCTATTCCAAAAGCTGACTTCTATCTGATAATCGGTTTCGTGTGGAGCTTTTCAGCTTCAATAAAACATTTTACTCAACCATTGGTATTCGAGCACTGTTTTCTTTATGTTGTTTTACGCCTACGTGTTCACACATGTCTCTTTTTGTCTTTCTTTCTTTCTCCCTCTCTCTCTCTCTCTCACTCCTAGTATATTATATATATATATATATGTTTGCGTATGTGTGTATATATATATATATATATGTGTGTCTCTGTGTGTGTATGTATGTATGCATGCATGTCTTATGTATGTTTATTATAAATTTTCAATGTGTCCATGCAGTTTAATCTTCTTTAACTTGATAATCCTCTTCCGACAGTCTTCGTTGATCAACAAAGATTAAGATTTTACAAGAAAAAACAAACAAGATAAACCAGAATTGATTTGATACTTTTCTCTTGATTATATATCAATGTATTTAATACAGAAATAGTATTTCTGTCCAGAATTTAACCAAATTTCAATGCTGTCTTCTGTTTGTGTCGTTTTGTTTGGCTTTTGTTTCTTACGATATAGTAACTTTTTCCATTGATTTTATTCACTGATATAGAGTCATCTTCCGCATTCTAATCATAGTCGTTAAAAACAATACTGCAGTGGAGATGAACCCCTTTTATTCCACATTTAGAAAATGAATCTTCTTCTCATGCAAGACTTGATTGTTAGGATTACTGACTAAATAGAACTTGAACTCCATATATCAAAAATGTTATATTGCCGGGATAAATATTTGACCCAATATTAATTTAAAATTGATGAATAGAAGCAATTGAATGTTTTCTATATATAAGTGGTCGATATGGTGTCGATAATTGTTTAAAAGAAAAAAATAGAAATAAATTTTAAAATTTCAGAATTTGTATTTCCTGGTTTAGAATTAGTACAACAAAAGAAGCTTAAATCAGAATTAAGATTTAACATTTCTATAAAAACGAAAAATATTTTCTCCAGAATATGTTGATTATTATTCTGTTCAAATATTCGCCTTCTAGCAAAAATAATTTCTGAAATATGGCCATGCAGTTTAAAGAAAAATGACATAAGTACTTCATTCAGCATACGACATGTTCAGTGGAGATGGGGCAGATACTTAATATTTTAATAACTTGCAGCAGTAGCCAAAATTTGAAAGGCAAATATTAAAAGAAAAGCATTATTCTATTTTGCTTAGTAATCAACTGGTTAAATAAATTAGATTTCTATTTTCTGAAGTTCCTGAAGTTTTAGGGCGAACAGTGAAGCAGGCAAACAGACAGACTTTAAAAATTAACTGTCGCACCTAACCTTTGCTGACGCCATATATTATGTAGAAAATTAATGATAGGGTTGCACAATATTGGGAACCTTCTATCATATTCTATCATAAAATCTGTTTTAAGTGGAAATCAATGGCTTAAGTTTTCTAATAAAGTAGCTATCTCACTTTGTTTCTGAATGTCCGAGGAAGTGGACGCTTTCTCAAGTTCATGAAACTAAGTAACAAGAAGAGTTAAGTCACCCACTTAATATATTAACGCTTGTGTGTGTGTGTGTGTGTGTGTGTGTGTGTGTGTGTGTGTGTGTGTGCGAGTAAGTGTACGTGTGTGCGTTTTTGGAGGTGAATGCGCGTGTGTTTATGCAAAAAAAGATGAGCTCTTCAGGAAGAGCTCATCTCTTATTTAAATTCCAACTCTTTGATTACACTCTATTGAAAACAACCTGTTTGTAAACAACCGAAAGTGAACCATAACATCATAAACATCAAAGTACAGCATTCACATTTGGATGAGCACTACAATTATATTGAACATGATGAAAATATCAGATATGATTGACTCGTTAATAAAAGCAAGGTGAGATATGAATACCTCATGAAAATAAAGAAAATAGTCTTTAGAACTCTCAGTCGACAACAAGTATAACACTTACAACAGCTTTGCAATACCTGTCCTGGCCTTTACATATAACCTTTTGCACTGGTCACTGCATGAACTTCATGAAGTGGGTAAAAGAACTTGGAAACTGTTCAATCTTACTAGGAATTTTCGGCATCGGTGGGGATGTATGTAGATTAAAAGAGGGAGTCATGTATCAACATCCTACAAACCGCTGATTGTAACAGAAAAACATCATCTCCAATTGATAAAAAGATCATCGACTATCTCACTCAAGTTTGCGTGCACCGAAATGAAAATTACATTGGAATTTGAGGAAAGATATAAAAGAAAAGACACAGATCTCTTTCCAGGGAACATAGCAGGTTCTATATATATATATATATATATATATATATATATATATATATATATATATATATATATATTTGCACAAATTAGCTCATTTACATTTCATTTATAATCATACTCACATATGCATATATATATATACATACTCACATACACATATATATACTCATACATAACATGTACACACAAAACTACATGCACATACATAAATACTTATACACCCATGTACATAGACATGCATACATATACATACACGCAAATACACACATATTCACAGACACGCACATGCACACACACACACACACACACACAGATTTACATATTTACACATGGTTCCAAATACCATTATCAAGTCCATAGACGGCATGATTTCGTCATGGACCAACATTCTGAAGATAAAAATAGTATTAACTCAATTACCACTGATAGGCTACAGTATTCCAGAGATATATTTGAAGGAAATATTCTCTCTATTATGCTGTTTAAAGAGACAGTCTCTCAATGATTCTATTTAAAGGGGTAGTCTCTCAGGGATGTTATTTAAAGGGACTGTCTTTCAATGATACTGTTTATTCTTTCAGTAAATTTTAGTCTTTTCTATAAGGATGTGCGATTAATTCACAAGGCGAGAGACTCGCTGACCTAACACATTACTTTTTCGCGGAGGATCTAAAAATGTATTGCAAAAATATGAATAGTATGAAGTAAAGCCTTGGCCTCGTTACAACATTCTCAAAAGATATAGTGACAGAGTTTGACCAGGATAAATGTGCTTACATGGCTGTAAGACTGCAAGCTCATTTAGCCAAATTTTTATTAATGGCCTGAAAATTCATCCGATATATGTTGGTACTTAGGAATAAATGAAAATATTTCCAATGATGAAACCTGTAACAAGAAACAAGTAACTCAGGATAAATATCACATCAGGATGAATATCAGATCAATAGCTCACGATGTGTTCGCTACCACAACACTCATGCCAAAGTTTGGGCTACTCGATTGGACACTGGATGAGATCCGAACTGCTGATGTTAGAACTCAAATATTGTTACCCTATACAAGGAATTTACACACCAACAGTGACATAGACTGCCTCTACTAAAGATAAAAAGAAAGGCACTTGAGGTTCCCCATCTATTCAATCAGCCCTTGAATATCTCTGCAAGTACATTCAATCTTATATTTAAGATTTTTTCACGTTGGTATCGAAAGTTTTCTTCTTGAAGTCCCGAAATTTTGCTACCAATTTTTCAAAAGTCTGTGACCTTGAAATCAGAATCACCATGAACGCTAGGAAACCACTTATGCTTCATGTGGATTCCTACTGGGTCAAAAAAAAGGATGACACACTATTCGATGAATTCATGGGAATTTATAATGGGGATGAGGTCGCTGAGTTCATAGGGATCTTCATACTGGATATGCTAAAAAAAATGTACACACATCCCCTACACACAGTTTGTCCTATACAGGGATGATGGCTAGGTCATATCAAGCCATATAGCAGCCACGATGTGGAAAATTTTGAGAGAACTGTATTAGCCTCTTGAAAGAGTCCATCGTATCTATAATAGTCACTTTGCAAAGGCCGACTCCCTAGATGTTACCCGAGACCTTGATACGAATTATTACAATCCCGAGAGAAAAAAAACGAGAAAACGCTCTATATTCATAAACACTCCAGTCACCCTTCGTCTATAATAGAAATTTGGTTGCAAGTATCAGCAGAAAAATCTCCAACCTATCGACAGTTGATTTAGGCTAAGTTAATATATACGGAAAATCACCACCTGCCTGCCGCCAAAAAGAGACCTTAAGAAAATTAGAAAGAGAAGCATAATCTGTTGTAATCTAGTCAATCTAGATACTTCTACAAATGTAGCCAGAAGCTTCCTCAACTTTGGCAACATTTCCCTAGAACCCATAGATACGATAAATATTTGTAATCCCCATAACTTTGAAGTAAGCTATTTACATTTAGCTAACGTAGCTTCGAGCATCACATGCTATAATAGACACAAACATGCATCCACATAATCTCCATCCCACAATTCCATCTGCAATTGCCGAAATTCTATCAACAGTCAATTGGGAGGAACCTACCTATAGAAAGCTATGGTCCATTCTCACGCTGCTCGATGTTATTACGTGACACTATGCGAGTATGACGGCCAACGACTTCAAATCGAGATACTCGCAGCGTATGCACTCCTCCATCTGAAGACTCTGAGACCCTCTGCTCAGCATTAAACGGACTATACTCGACAGGGACCTATCTTATTTGCCCAGAGCTCGTAATTACCAACTCTGACACCGTGAAAAACTGCACATATTTCAACATCCAGCAGAGACAATTAACAGATAAATATATCACATTGTCATAGGAGATATGCATTTTTTTTAGGTATTTCAAATCCTTGACCCTCTGGTAATCTCGATATTCTACTCTAGACCGGGCTCTTTTATGTATGCTACCTACAAATATTACCGCCTTCCATCCCTGCGACTCAATTATTCATCAGATACACCTTTACATAACTGTGCCCAGTACCACACATCGGTGACTAAGTGACATTAACATCTCACATGTGGTGTGCCTTCGCCTACTGCCTGTTGTCATCAAGTTATCACTATATCTGCTAAACTCCCTCATTTTATAATAAAGAAGCCATTACTTGTCTTAAACACTGGTGTCGCTGTTGCGCCGAATACCACGCATCGATGACTGACATCACCATGCCACCTGTTTTAACACGTGGTGGGCTTCCTTCCAGTCTCTGCTGTTGCTGAGTTACCACTATACCAACGATACTCAAACTAATCAATGGCTTAAGTTTTCTAATAAAGTAGCTATCTCACTTTGTTTCTGAATGTCCGAGGAAGTGGACGCTTTCTCAAGTTCATGAAACTAAGTAACAAGAAGAGTTAAGTCACCCACTTAATATATTAACGCTTGTGTGTGTGTGTGTGTGTGTGTGTGTGTGTGTGT
>NC_068987.1:37038608-37043116 GCF_001194135.2 Octopus bimaculoides
AAAAAAACGAATATGAAGGGGAATAATTTGCACCAAGGCACATGCAGTTTGAATGGAAAATATTTTTTGTTGATAATGGTATCGCTAACTTTTAGTGCCAGCTTAGCAATAACAACAAAAGCAGCAACACAGCTTTTCGATTATTACTTCCAAGAAGAAAAAATTGAAGATACACAAAGTTCAGTGAGAGAAATCTGGCAGTTGTGTGTTACAAAGAACTTTTCTTGCTGGAGGAATTTGCCAAAGAGTTGGTAAGAAGGAAATGATTTCTGAATGACTTCAAATATTGAGTGAAAAATGCCCTAACAGAGGTGTGAATGGATGTATTTCCATCAACCGGAACAAGGCATACTGTAGAGTAATTATAATCTTCAAGACCGATGCTAATTTTTTCTAAACGAAAATAACTATTTTTTTTTTTAATGTCAGCAATTTAATTTGAAAACTTTGCCCTTTGCAAACAAAACTTGCAGCAGAAAAACATGAAACACAGAGTATCTGCGTAACGAAAACATGTGTTTTATCGGAAGCTATTGCAGGACCTCGACAAAGAAGAAAAGTGAGCTATAAGTACATTGTCAAGCCGCAGTGTTTTGCCTTTTGTGTCGCCCAAGAGAAGTCGGCGACAACCTAAGCCGATGCATGAAGTGAAATTTCGTGTATAGAGAGGGAAATGTAACGTAGGACAATTTTCAAAAAGACTACTGGGTGAGGAGACAAACTGAGTTAGGATTATTTTACAATATACGAAAAAATGTGGTCCACTGTATAAAACTTCCAACCAACATTAATTCTATGTTCACTGTAATGTCCATAGCACAATATAAGTAAGTGGTCAGCCTTTAGCAATATTTAACTGAATATGGTCTCTATGGGCGTACAATTTCTGATGATCCCAAAGGTAACAAAATGTTTTTAAAGTATGTCTCATTGTGGGTATGTCTCATTGATGACTGATCGTGCTTCTGCAGTAAAGGTCAAAATGAGTTCTGTCCAAAAGAGAAGGAAAAAATCTGATGTGTTTTGTCCACGTCAGCGTTGACACATTCGGGGAATTCTGTCGGTATCTGTCAAACAGTTAGAAACGTCTGAGCATGTTTGCGAAGCTTTTACATTGCACCTCACTCTCCTATCAGCTTGCCCTACACAATTCAAACGCGCATCCAAGATGGTGTTCCAGTCGCCCGCTTTCATTAAAGAGCGTGATGTTCCTAGTAAAACTGTCAAACTCTTGAAGAACTCCGTCTCACCCCTGTCAGAGCATAAAGAGCTACAAGACTGAAAACATCCTCCCCGCTACTATTCACATCTAGGATCACCAATTTATCTGCAGGGTCCAAGAAGATGGTCCGTATTGCGAGATCCAGGCGTGTGCGAAACAAAATAATAACTCCGTCTTCTAATGCCGGTTGGCTTGGGCATAAGTAGATCTTGTATCCACCGAAAATGGGAATGAGGGTTTCATTGATGGTCTCTACATCGATATCTTGTGACCTGAGCAAGCGACTTTGCTTCTATGGTAACCCCAGACCATATGTTTTCACACTGCCTCTTCTGACTACGGCCAAGTTCGCAGAAAGGGGGGAAAGGGAGAAGTACTTTTGTGGAAGGGCCGGTTTTTGCTTTCTTCAGAGTTGGAGATTCCAAAGTCCTCTGTGAAGAGCTTTATGTTATAATTGGCAAATGGTAACCCATGTCTTCTGCATCGTTGAAATTTACACTTCGTAAAGTCTATCGGAAGTTTATGCTATTATTCTATCCTTTTTGTGCTTTTTGAAATATGATTTCATTTCCTTTTCGATCTATACTTAGTTTGGATATTCTTTATGTATACTACAGTTTTGTTTTGCTAGAGAGTGGCTATGGATTTTATTTTTTTGCAGCAGCCGGTCACACCTCGTAAAACTTTGGTCTTTCTTCGTAGGTGGAGAGAGTTTCTTCTTCGCAGGAGTTGTACCTTACCATGCTTTTCAATAGCCCTTTTCTTTTCTTTTTCTATTGGGTCTTTCGTTTTTTCCTTTTATCTTTAGGAAGTTTGCTTATTGCCACTAAACTGAGAATATTTATGATTTCTTGTTCATTTTTTTCTGCACAAAAATCTTTTAGATGGGTTTTTGCTGCTTCTTGTGTAATAACTGGATCATCTATTTAGGATACTGAGCTTTATGGTCTTCCTATAAGCACACCCTACAAAACACAACTCTAGAACTATTTGTTGTTTTGCAGGATCATGAAAACTTGCATGTCCGTGGTGGTCCTGCATCGCCACATAAAACAAAATGTTATACCAGCACTGACCACTTGCTCCTATTGTACTACAAAGATGACTACTTCCTAGGAGTCGACATTGACACCAGTGTCTCTGACGGCTACTCTTTTGTCTTACTCCTCAAATATTGTCCAACAAGCTTAAAGTCAAGTGTGCTTTTTACCTATCCTGTGTTTTAAAAATGACACGCATAGTATCAAATGCCATCCTTCTCCCAATGAGGGATAGTTCAGTTAAAATTGTCAGGGCAGTCTTCGACTCTTGTTTGCATGAGATAAAATAGCCTATTGCATTCTTGGACAGGCAGAGATAAGTTACTTTCTTCCTCTCTCAGGCCTCTACAATTAATTTATGGAGGCCTCTATAAATAATTTGGCCCCAGGTCATAGATAATATATTCGCAAGCCTTCAGTCTTCAATAAAATGATACATATTGATAGTTTTCCTACTCGAAAGAACGCTTGCAAAAGCAATTTTTACAGTCCTTGTTTACACCCGAAGAGATATATTAAAGCACGCTGTTGTTGATGGTGTTGTTAACAAGATTGCACCCAGTGTAGTTGAAAATGTGTTTTCTATTATTTTGTGTTTACTATTAATATTTGGCGTTACAATGAAAATAGTTTTTTTTTCTTTTTGTTTGTTTACTGTGTGTGAAATTTTCAGGTTTTCTTTCTCTCTCTCTCTCTCTCCGCCTCCTTTGTGAGAGTGATGTGAAGTATTCGTGGCCATTTGTCAATGACGCGAAAGGGAAAAAATTAAATTTGTCCAAAAATAAAGCGCAATTTTTTTCTTTTGTAAATCCCCTAAAAAGAAGACTAAATTGCAGGAAGTTATCTGTGAGCGCGTATTTTTAGTAAAAACTCTATTTCCACATGTAAAATCCTTTTTTTTTTTTTTTCAGAACGAGTTGTAAACAAACCTTTTCACACGCTCACAGTAAAGAAGAAGAAGAAGAAGAAGAAGAAGAAGAAGAAGAAGAAGAAGAAGAAGAAGAAGAAGAAGAAGAAGAAGAAGAAGAAGAAGAAGAAGAAGAAGAAGAAGAAGAAGAAGAAGAAGAAGAAGAAGAAGAAGAAGAAATGAATGAGGGTGACTGTTACATGTATGTAGGCGTATTGAGGCAGATAGAATTTTCTGTCAAGAAATGGAAGAGACAGTGAGAAATGAATAGCGTAAAGAAGGTACTGAGCTCAAAACTGAATGAAGGAAAAGGCATATCTGCAGTAAACATACGGGTAGTGTCTCTAATACGATATTCTGCTGCTTTCTTGAACAGGACTAAGGAAGAACTAAAGACATAGATTGCAAAACCAGAAACAATGTCTATGTACACGTCGCTAAGTTCCAGAGACAGTACCAATAGGTTATACCTACCATGGAAGGAGGAGTAGAGGACTGATATCAACTGTGTAGAGATGGCAAAACGTAATATAGAAGAGTATGTAAGAAGCAACAGTAATAAAAATGATAATCTTTTCTGTTATAGACACAAGGCCTGAAATTTTGGTGAAGGGAAACAGTCGATTACAATGACCCCACTGCACTAGTCGAGCTGTAGTACTTCTTTCGGTTAGTACTCATTTCATCGACCCCTGAAAGAATGAAAGGCAGTGTCGGGTTCAGCGGAATTTGAATCCAAGACTTAAAGACGGGAGAAATGCTACTAAGCATCCTTGATAATAATGATTTCAAATTTTGGCACAAGACCAGCAAGTTTGGGGAAGTGGGTAAATCGATTACATCGATCCAAGTGTTCAACTGGTACTTATTTTATCGACTCCGAAAGGATGAAGGTCAAAGAATTTGAACTCAGAGCGTAAAGACGGACGAAATGCCGATAAGCAGTTTGTACGGCGTGCTAACGATTCTGCCAGTTCTCCACCTTGAGCATCCTTAACAATAATAATAATAATAATAATAATAATAATAATAATAATAATAATAATGATGATGATGATGATGATGATGATGATGATGATGATGATGATGATAATAATAATAATAAATGCCCTGATGCAGTACCAGGCAATGGCTCTCATGGCTTCTGATCTTAATTGATTGGAAGTGCTATCATGTACATTGTTTTGTCTTGGTATAAAAGATGGGCTACAGCAAATATTCTGCTCAATACCACAGATTTACTTGTCAGTTGTTTGACCTTAACCAGTTGAGCATGTCCCTTGGTGACTGACGATATGTGCATCTCTGATCATGAGCAGAAGTAGTGGGGGAGCATCAT
>NC_068987.1:37043172-37044363 GCF_001194135.2 Octopus bimaculoides
ACATGGGTGTTTCATTCAACATCCTTAAACAAACCTTATTCAGGGACCTTTTGAGCGGGATGGGCTACTCGACATGAAGAAAATTCATGCGCTGTTTATCTTGATATGAGATCACCATGTCGCGCACATATGGTTGTGATGCATGTGCCTGGTGTACCCTTATCAGACGGGTAGTCAGGATGGGTATAATGGGCTTCGTATAATTTACCCCAGTGTCACTTTGATGGCATGCACTGCTCTCTCACTCAATAATAATAATAATAATAATAATAATAATAATAATAATAATAATAATCCTTTTATTATAGGCACAAGACTTGAAATTTGAGGGAGGGCAATAATCGATTACAAGAACCTCAGTACTCAACTGGTATTTATTTTATCGATCCCTAAAGCACGAAAGTCAAAGTTGACTTCAGCGGAAGTTCAACTCGGAATGATAATAACACTAACAAACATACATACATATATACATATATACATATATACATATATACATATATACATCATCATTCTAGGTTTCACGATTCTACACTGTCCAAACAATAATTCTGCTAGTTGTAAACCATGTCCTGTTCTACATACTTTCTCTTCCAAACAGTACAGTCTACGCACAGAAGACACGACACGCGCCTGCTAAATTTATCGTTCTGTTAAATAACACGGTTTGTGTTTGTTTGTGCGTGCGTGTGCGTCTACGTGCGTTTGTGTGTGTGTGCGGAGTACGTGCGTGTGTGTGTGTGTGCGTGCGGACGTGCGTGCATGCATCTGTTTGTGTGTACGTGTGTGTGTGTTGTACGAAGATTAGTAGTTATACTTATATATTAGTCTGGTTACTCGACCAGATTTTTAATTTTCTTTTCTATCACATAAACCAGAGACGTAACTCTGAATTTCCTTAATTTCCCGGAAAGTATGCAAGCCCTTATGTATTTATGCGTGTATGTATGTATGTATGTATGTATGTATGTATGTATGTATGTATGCATGCATGTTTGTATGTGTGTATGTATTATGTATGTATGTATGTGAGTGTGTGTGTGTGCGTGTGCGGGTGGGTGTGCGTGTGTTCGTACGTGTGCGTGAGCAGACAGAGTTGGGAAGGTAGGGAAGTAGATAGTAGATATAAATAGATAGGTAGATAGATAGATAGATACATAGATAGATAGATAATTTTTGCCATCAAATATG
>NC_068987.1:37045125-37049971 GCF_001194135.2 Octopus bimaculoides
GTGTGTGTGTGTGTGTGTGTGTGCGTACATTCATTTTCAAAATTATTTCTCACAAGTTTGTTTTAAACAGAAATTCACGATTTTACAAAAACAATAGGTTTAGACTTAGTGATAGGGGTAAAATATAGAAGAAGGGTTTAGCATTGGAGTTTATAGCCAGAGTAAGGATTAGGAATATAGAGATAGGTATAGACTTAGGGTAAGGGTTTAAGATTATGGTTTAGGGTTCGGAATCAAGGTTACAGTTTGCTGTTAGGATTTGGGGTTAGAAGTTAGGTGAGGTTTATCTGGAAAAGAGAGGGAAAATATCTGAAATTGTGTAAGAATTTATTTGCAGAATCGAAATAGCTTATGATTAAAACATGGAAATCTGAAAAATATTCTTTAAAGAAATTAAACAAGAAAAAAAGAGATCTGCGTGATGCACTTTCTCCAAAACTCCACTGAGTGTGTTTCCAAATGTTTTGCTATAAGTTATATAAATTGCTTTGCGATATTACTGTTAATTCCTTCAGTCGTTAATTCGGGCAATAGTTAGGTAGATAGATAGATAGATAGATAGATAGATAGATAGATAGATAGACAACAGACTTTATAAATGTGTATGTTTATGTATGTATATGTGTGCGCGCGCGTATTGGGGTGGTGCGACTTTACTGAAACGTATACGACTCGGGGCCAGGCGCCTGAAAATGTGCCTTCCGACCCGCTCAGTATATCAACATCTCTTACACATAAATGTGAATCTTCTCAGAAGCTTCACCAAAGCAAAAAAGTAATGCAAGCTGCATAAGTTCGAAGTATTGTTATTTACACATTCTTGGATTTCTTCAGCTACGATCAAACGCGTTCTCTTGCCGCGTTTTAATCAATCTGAATTTATTCTTGATATCCTCTTATTTTTGTTTTGCAGCTTTTCCTTTTCCATATTCACTATTCCAACCACAACAGGAAAGAGGCCAACGTCATGAGAGCTAGTTCTGCTTACATGGTTAGTAGTAGTAGTAGTAGTAGTAGTAGTAGTAGTAGTAGTAGTAGTAGTAGTAGTAGTAGTAGTTGTTGTTGTTGTTGTTGTTATTGTGTATGAATTCATCAAATAAGACAGTATGTGTATGCGTATATATAAATATATATGTATATATACATATGTATATATGCATATATATGTATGTATGTATTAATGTATACATACATGTACGTGTGCATGTATCTATATGTATGTGTCTGTTTGTATGTGATTTGTGCGTGCGTGTGAATGTGTGTGTGTGATTTTGTGCGTGAATATGTGTGTGTGAGTGAGTGTGTGTGTGTGTGTGTGTGTGTGTGTGTGTGTGTGTGTGTGTGTGTGTGTGTGTGTGTGTGTGTGTGTGTGTGTGTAAACATACAGAAAATATCGAAACTCAACCGCGTCTCTCAGTTTCGTGTTCGGTAAGCACGTCAGTCTATAGTGATACAAAGTGGTGCATTAATCTGGTCCCAAAGTATTTGAAAATTAAATGATGATTTGACTAGCCGTAAGTGGTAACATTTTAGGAAAAAACAACAGTGTGATATGAAATGTTGAGAGGTGGGTAGATGTCAGGACAGACGGAAGAGAAGAAATGGATGGGGAAAGGGTAAAGAAAAAATTGTAGCTGTTTTTTTAGAGAAAAAAATCATTGAATGAAGCTAAAGTATTGTGGAATGGATAAATATCCGGTCAAAGGTATACAAAGTGGTTGTTGCTTGTTGAGCGCTGTATCAGTATATCATTCTATAATGTCATATAGTTTACTGGAATAAGTTGTACGGATATTACCATGGAGATAACTCAGTGTTGATATGTTTGGGTAAAGAAAAGCATGTATGATGGAAATAGGCAGTTAATGGCGTAAGCCATTATATTCCCTCAGTAAATATATATATAAAGTAAAATATATAAATATATATGCAACTGTATGCATAAGAAGACATACATAAAACAAAACATACAAATCTACACGTATACATACATACATACATACATACATACATACATACATACATACATACATACATACATAAAAAATACCCTGTTGGTGATGTTGAAATTCCAATGAAAGAGCCTTAGAAACCGGTTCTTTACAGGCAAGAAATTTTGAAATAAAACTGAATAATGACATACATGTGTGTGTGTGTGTGTGTGTGTGTGTGTGTGTGTGTGTGTGTGTGTGTGTGTGTGTGTGTGTGTGTGTGTGTGTGTGAGTGTGTGTGCGCGCGCGTGCGCGTTGTACGTGTGTGAGTTTGTATACTATCAACACTGTATTGCAAGTACGTCCTAGATGTGATCCTGAAAAATTTATCACAGATCACAAGTAACCCAAAACTATTTAACCCAGAACCCAAAACGATTTAAAAGTTAGCCACAGTTGTATGACTAATATAGGAAACATCGCTGCAGGAAATAGGCACACAAAAACCACACAGGAGGTACCATAAGCTACTTAATAAGTTCAAGAACTTCGAAACCATTTCTATAGACAGCTATCCGAAAAAAAAGAATCCTTCAACAAAGGAAATAACTGCACCTACCAACTTAAATGCAATTATTACACAACTTACCAAAAACTGAATCACTGATCTACTCTGCTACAGTATCAATGACAGGGGAGACAGCTTCTTCGATTAGGTATTAGAATTGTTAAGGGCTACTTCAATAGACGGCATTCAAACAATGTTCTATCATCATACAATCAAAAGAACAATACAGCATTATCAAGCCACAATTGATATTTCAAAGACCACCTGTTAACTACTGGGATCATGGTACTTCTTGCACCAAACAATACAAGTTTGAATTATGTGAGAGCGGAAATGGCTCTGCACAAACCATGCTCACTATAGTAATATTCGTTATGCGGGTAGTTCAAGGATGCAGCTAATTTCAGCAAAACATACACCTACTCAAACTTTTTTATTTCAGTGGTCTCTGTAAAGATGAAAACACTTCACACGCACCAAAGTGATGGATAATTTCAACAGAAAATCAGATCTAATTTTTAAGTAAAGTCATCATCAAAGCAAATTCATTCTCTCAAACTATGACCGAACACTCGGAAAACTAGACAAGCGTAAACACTTCGAAACCCGGAGGTCCAGACATCGCTATTACATATGCATGAAAAACTAGAAGTCAATAGTGCATCTGTTTATATTAATGAATTACGACCGATAGGGTATCTCTTCTAATAACCAGTCCCATGCGAAGAAGGTTCAAAATCTGTATCGCGAAATGCTGTAAGCTAGAACATCCTTATCTATCACATATTAACTAAAGCCAGGGTGTGAATTTCTGTTTTACATTTGTTTTTAATATTCCTTTCTTCCCAAGGCGGTGACCTAGCAGAATCGTTTACACGCCGAGTAAAATGCGACCAGGCTCAATAAAAGGAGTCCGAGTTATTGGCTGAAATTACATACTTGAAGTCAGCTTGCAAATACACGTTCACTTTACTAAATTTATACGGGCTAAACCCGAACAGCCCGAGTGCCAGAGTCGCCACTGATATATATATATATATATATATGTGTGTGTGTGTGTGTGTGTGTGTGTGTGTGTGTGTGTGTGTGTGTGTGTGTGTGTGTGTGTGTGTTTCCAAATTATGCAAACTAAAGAAAGTCATCTCGGAAGACCAGGTATATTATTAGATCGGTACTTGCGAAACAACTAAAAAGAAGAATTGCCAACTACGATAACTCGTTTAGAGACCGCAAAAAGAGAAATAACACTAGTAGTCTAAGTAAACTTATTTGGTCCTTAAAAGATAATAATAAAGAACATAAAATTACCTGAGAAATAATTAGCAGAGCCAAACCATATAGTAAAGGAAGCAAACGGTGTGGAAGAAATTTACCAAATTCTTACATCAAAATTCAAATTGATTAATCAATGACGTCAGAGCACATTACGTTGTATTTCCCAAGTTAAACATACGTTTCATAAATTTGAATAATTGCATAATATATAATATTAAAATTAGAATTGAAATCAAGTAAATAATAGTAAGTCGGGAGGACAGTTAAATTAAACTCTTAAATAAATTAACCTTATTCTAGAGTTTACAGAACAATTTGGGAACGAAATTAGCGATATCCTTAAATTTAATTTTAAAATTAGCAAATTAAATAATAGACTTATAGCTCGTTGCTAACAATATCAACACTAATAACAGCAGTAGAAGTAGCAATAATAGCGAGAGGGTTGATAATAACAGTTATAAACATACTTAAGGTAACCTGATATTAAGTATTAATACTATCACTCAGCATTTAAGGATGGTCTATGTCTGCAGAATACTAAAATTCCTTGGACAGCTAGTCATTTGTTTTTAACCAGCAGAGTTGTAAAGGTCACGATCTAAGCTATTTTTGGAATAATAACAACACCACGTATATTTCGGCTGGACTTTAATTAAGATTCTATCTGAACAATGCAGCTGATCCAACCTGAAGAAGTGGCAACTAACAATAAGAGCACATAAAGATGCAAATTTTACTGTGTGCATTAGTTAATTGCTGCAGAAACATGTGTAGGTGCAGAAACGAAAAGAAGTAATTAACTGCTAAATTGAACAGATAGACGATACAAAGAAAATACAGACATGTCATTCGGAGTTTTCTCTCTTCAGTCGAGATCCAGATTATCCTTGCAATTTCGACTGGTTATTGCTCCAATCTGGCCAGCCCCAACGAAAAACTAAGCTAAGAGCATTAGATTCCTTGGAAGAAAGCAGCGAATGTATACAAAAACAAGGACGGAAAAAAACGAACAATGTTACACAAATACAGTAAGAATAATAACGGGACATAACAACAGATGTCTTTTGAC
>NC_068987.1:37050020-37052420 GCF_001194135.2 Octopus bimaculoides
ATATATATATATATAAGTGAGGGTGCATGGCTTTGTATTTAGGGTGTCGCACTCACGATCTAGCATTCGTGATTTCAACTCCTAGACCGCGTGGTGTGTTGTGTTCTTGAACGAAACACCTCATCTCACGTTGCTCTGCGCTCACTTCCACACCTGACGAGTGGAGACACCATGCATCTGTTTAGACAACGTCGATTTGATGGAGAGAGTGAGTTAATGTGTGTGGCACAAACATTTGATCGCTATAAACAAATCATTTGTGCAGGTTGTTCGGCAGAATCTAAACGCTCATTCGTCGTTTTCGACGGAAAAGTCCATCAAATATATATACATGTACGGAAGGAAGATTGAAAATGTGTTAAATTTTGATATACATATTTTTTTGTTTAATTAAAACAAGTTTAACTTTTTAACATAGGGGCAAATAGCTTTTTATTCTGTATATTTATATATATGAAAAAATACAAAAATACACTTTTACGTATCAAATATTTTTGTATTAAGGTCTTACTGAAAATATACTGGCACATGTATTCACCAGGTAAGTTCGTCATGCAAGAACACAAGAAGAAAACGAAAAAAGAATCAAGTGTTACGTATAGAAAAACGGTTTAAAGTATACATCTGTGTATGTGTGTAAGCGCGTGTGCGTGTGCGTGTGCGTTCGTGTGTGTGTGTGTGTTGTGTGTGTGTGTGTGTGTTGTGGCAATAGAGGTTTTGTAGCAGAAGAAAAATCATATTTAACTGACTGGGATCTGACTTGCTCTGATGTTCAGTTCATCAAAGTTTTAGGGAGCTTTTGTCAAAACATCCATAACATGTAAGTACAATGTGCGGAATAAATGAACAATTAAAAATGTCGCTTAACATTTCTGAAACACATACGCACAAAGCCAGACGCAGTTGTGACCACTTCGATTATACAACAGCAAGTCATTTATTATATTAATCATGGAGTTTCTCCGACTTGCGAACACTTCTCTACAATGCCATTAAAGTCAGACGCAGTGAATCTAGCCACAACACTTTAACATCACACCTCTACATTCAACATGCAAGCACCAAACTCTATTATTTACCTTCAATTTCTTGCATGATTCCCTAAGTCCTTTATGGTTCTTTTATATGCGCGTTCTAGATTGTCTTTCCAAGGCAACGCAAACATAATATCCACACAATAGACACACACACTCCCACATACACTCAAGCACACACACGCATATGTATGTATTATGTACGTATGTATGTATGTATGCATCTATGTATGTATGTATCCACATATACATACAAATACATTTTATATTTGGAAATTCAGCAGTATCTACATGAATCTTTATAGAAATGTTGTGAACATAGATATAGATGTAATTTAATTTGTACGGTTGTACTTCAGTATGTCTGTCTATACACGAATATATGTAAACAGTATGTGTGTGTGTGTGTGTGTGTTTATATGTGGATGTGCAAATTAAGCAAGATTATATTAAAAAAATAGCAAAGGAAACAACTATAGAAATGTTTAGGATAAAGTAAATGTCGTTCAGATTCATTTTTTTGTTTTCTGTTGATGGTACCGTTATATATCACCTGCTATTAACATTTGGGCATTCCTTCAGTTTTTACAAATTTCCTTTTGGAGATTAGATTTTGCTTCCGTACCTGTCTACGGCATCCTTTTCTCTCCCTCTCTGTCTGTCTATTTGTATCTCTATCTATTTATGTATTTAGCTATTTATCTACCCCTCTGTCTGTCTGTTTGTCTGTTCGTCTGTCAATTTCTCCCTTCCTCTCTCTCTCTCTCTCCTTCACATACTCACCTCCTCATACTCCTTCACTTTCTCTCTCTCTCTCTCTCTCTCTCTCTCTCTCTCTCATACACACACATACGCATGCAGACAAGCATACACTCTCTGTCTCTAACTAGCTTGCTTTCATTATAAATATCCTTACATTCATGTGTGTGTGTGTGTATGTGTGTGTGTGTACATAAGGTCTCTTATTATAGATGACATTTACCAATAAAACCTCATGGTTAGTTGTATTACGTCTTATCCCCTCTGATAGTAAAATCGGTGTAAAGTCATTCGAAAATCCCAACAAACAGTTGCAGGTGGTTTTGGGCATCGCCTTATAGTTACATATGTTATTTATTATTTTGTGCATTCTGGTTTGTATCTGCAATCAGCTTAGGTCTATATTTTTTGCTATTAGACAACATTCACCCAAAGGAGCTTCACATGTAGCATCGGCTAAGAGAGTTCACCATCTATCTGTTTAAGGCAGGCATGAGCAACCTTTTTTCCAAAAGCGGGCAGCATGAGACATAGCGCATCATCAGGCAGGACGCACTAACAAAAAAATTCAGGTCTTTCTATTTCTTTCTTTCTTCCTATTCTCTCT
>NC_068987.1:37054219-37059084 GCF_001194135.2 Octopus bimaculoides
CTGCGTGTACTCCATCCCATGCAGCTGTGGTAGGTTATACAAAGGCGGAACATGTCGGCCCCTCAAAATAAGGGTAGAAGAACATCGCAAAGCTGTGACACGAGGAGATATTGATAAATCGGGTATAGCTGATCATGTATGGCAAAATGGAGACCACCTACCCCTGTGGGATGAAGTTAAAATAATAGACAGGGAACAACACTGGAAAATACGAAAACTAAAAGAAGCAGCACATATGCTAGGACACAACAACCTCCTAAGCAGACCGAGTGCAGATATGAATAGCATATGGGAACCGGTATTGAGGAAGGATAGAAAAATAATAGATTTATAAGCCCTAAAATTCACGCCATAATTTCCCACGGGCATATGTCGTAGTGGTTAAGAGCGCGACCTGATTGATAATAGTATTATTAATAATATAATAATAGTAACATCGTTAGGAATGAGAACCCAGGTTCGAAATTTCCCCAAGACACCTGACAAACAAGATGAGGACAAATATCCGTCAAATGTAAATAATGTTCTAATTTAAGGTTTGCTCCTTAACATTCCAATCATACGTCATTTTGTGTATTGCATGTTGCATACTGTGCAGTGATTCTTCTTATACAACAAGGAGGAGAGACATGGACAGATCCTCCTCAAATTTTCTTCCCTTGCGACTAAACCTTTGTACAACACGTTCAATGACAACAGTTTTTTTTTTTTTTACCATAGACCTGGAGTGATGAAGTTAAGGCAAGTTGTAGACACAAAGGATGTTTCTAAAGGTTCCTACTCTTTGCTATCTCGTTCTTCACGAGATAATACAACGTATACAAATACTTGTACATGTATGTGTGTATATAAGTGTATGTATGTATGTATGTATGTATGTATGTATGTATGTAGATAGATAGATAGATAGATAGATAGATAGATAGATAGATAGATAGATAGATAGACGCGCGCGCGCACGTACACATTGTAGCAGCAGCTGCATCCATGTCAAGGTTTCACGTTTGGACCCAGGAATTAGAACGTAGCCAACTGTATGAATTTCTCCAGGTGTTAGCGTGTCCTAGAATAAACCAATTATGATACATATTTAATAATTCACTTTACTTGATATTTCATACATATATTCTCCTTAAAATACTTTATCAATTTTTCATAATGTCGAATAGAACGTGCTCATTTACGAAAAAGCTCAAGATGAATTATCTTTTTGAGTTAAAAAAGGGTGGGAAAGGGTAGTTTTGTGCCGACAGAGGAAAATGTCGTGACTCTTTTGTAGAGTTCTCTGTGGTGTGTGGAGGTAGGTTGGAAATTAAAGATCATTTGAGACTTTAGAGGCACAAAGCAGGTTTCGCTTCTTAATTAATCATGTTTAGATACTTTTTTTTTGTAGTCAGAAACAATCGAATAGGAATATGAAAAGCAAAAGTAGCAGCTAAATAAACCACATTTGCTTTTCATACTGTTTCTTATAAATTAAGGTTGAAAACATCCGACTTTCCCGCAAAGTTAGTCTCAAAACTTCTTGAACCAAAGTTTCGTCAAGCGCAGACAAAATCACACCAATGACTAAATTTGAGCTTTTTAAAGACCTAGCAGGGACGAATTTTTTGAAAGTTTCTGTAGATGCTTCGAATCGAAAAATGCTAAAATGGTACTTTTCGTTATTTGATATTTTATTCCTGCTCGTGGGGTATAAGTCAAAGTTTTAGATATGCAAATGTTCAAATCGAGACAACTGAGATCATGACTAATGCCTTTTCTCAGTCATTGATAATCGCGCGTTGATGGTAAAAGTCGTCAGATTTCATAGAGACAACTGCAACACAAATTTTGGTGGTGTACACCTAAAAGGCAAGAACAGCATATTTAGCTGATTAAAACCCAAACTTGAAAGGAACCTTATTGGAATCGATTGTGTTAAACACATAATGTACAACTGTCTCCAAATAGTTGTTGACCTATTACCAGTTGACGTCGAAGCGTTTATAGTAACACATTTTGAAATATTTTCACCTATATATAGTTTGTTTAACACATCTAAAAGAATTTTGTGACAATGCGGTAGAGAATACAAAAATCTGTTGCAACATGATAGTATCAATTTTTCTCTTTTTTTTTTAATGCTACCAACGATTGAAAAAATTCTTAACAATTTTGTTGACTGAAATTTTACTCTTGCTACCAAAAACACTGCCTGGGACTGATAAAACAATTCTTCGATAATGAATTTGGATAAATGTATATATAGTTTGTCCATGGAAAGCTTCGCCTTTCCAACAAATCGATTCTAGTTATTGGAGAAGGTCCAATTCAACCGCAATAGATATCACAAAAATGCAATATCTGATTACAGATATAGAATACAGAAAAGAACTGAAAATTTGTGCCTCAAAATGCTTGAGAAAACTCGAAGAAAATGGTATTGAAAAGGTGAAGAATTTAAAAGTTTTTTTATGAAAGATATTTCTCATATCTGGAAAGTGAACATTGAACTGGTGGAAGAAATTTGTGGTTAAATTCTGGAGCTATTTTTTACCTGGTGTTGAGCACTCTGCAGTTAAAATCAACCAGAGGATCGGAAAGCAAGTAATAAATACCGATTAATTATTTGATGAAATTGTTATTGGAGAGATTTTTGAGTTTTTAAAGCAGAAGTTTGGATAACACAAGACTTTAAAAGTATGAAGAAAAATGGCTTCTTTTTTGTTTTTTGTTTTTTGTTTTTTTTGTTTTTTTCTTTTTTGTTTTTTTTTTTGTGTGTGGTGAAAAAACAAACATTAGTAAAAACAATCTTAGTGTTGTAGTAGTAAATATTCTTTCAGTACTTCTACATCGGTTGAAAGTGTGTTTTCTGTAATAAATGGTCAGATAAGAGGAGCAATATCACAGAAGCTACAGGGGCTTTCTGATCACATAAAATAAACATTCCACTAAGCTACCCAAAATATTATGATAAAATTAAATTACAATAAATTTCTAACAGAAATAGTTTGAAGTGAAAAATTTAAAAGTGCTGGTAATTGAATAAAATATTACTTGACGGAAACGTGTTTAGTTTAATTTATTTTTTCTGCTATTGTTCTACACGACAATATTTTACATGCATATAAGGCGGCATGAAAGAATCGTTAGCACTCCAGGCAAAAGGCTTAGCAACGTTTCATCCATCTTTACGTTCTCAGTTCAAATTCCGCCGAGGTCGACTTTGTCGTTTATATTTTGGGTGTCTTTAAAATAAATACATATCGAGCACTTGGATCGAAGTAGTCGATTTTCCCCCTCCCTCCGAAATTGCTGGCCTTGTGCCAAAATTTTAAACCAGTATTTTACATACATGGGCTGCTAAGTAGAGAATAGCTTCTTTGTACATGTTCAGTTTCTGTTTCCCGTCTTTCTTTGTCCCTACAGCAAGACTCTCAACATTCTAAGTGAAAAAGATATATGTTATCAGTTTACACGTACCTCTTCAGCATTTGCTAGGAACTGCATAGATAAAGCATTCAATTATATTAATATATTTGCTGTAAAAAAAGGTCCACGGACCCTGTATGTGGTGGGGGAAGGAGATTCGGTCTCCCTTAATATCCAACTCACAATCTGCGGCGCTTCAGACCTTGCATAATACTCCTATTGGTGCCGGCTTCAACATCCGGATTGGACTCCCATTTGGTCATAGTTTCAGTGCTGAAAGTTACGATAAGCCAGTGTGTGTGTGTGTGTGTGTGTGTGTGTGTGTGTGCGAGTGCGAATGTAGGTAATACATTTTAATGTTCAAAAATTACTGTTTAAGATGTATACACCTAATATTTTACTTCGTACAAAATACATTTTTTACCATTTACTACATTTTCACTGACTTCCCCATCGTTCCTCTCCCTCTGTTTTTTTTCTATCTTTTCGACACATTTTTATTTCTTTATATGTTCTAGGCGTGCATGTATGTGTGTTTGTGTGTGTGCGCGTGTGTGTAAAAACATATATGTATGTATGTATTATGTATGTGTGCAAATGTATATACATATATACATACATATACATATATATATACACACATATATATGTGTGTGTGTTTCTTTGTGTGTGTGTGTGTGCGCGCGCGCGCATATATACATATATTTGTATGTACATATAATATATCTGTATAACTCTCAAAATAAATGGGAAACGGAAAAACACTTTGAAGAATAATAAAATAGCTCTAAAATGTATCTACAGCACATACATACACACACATAGACACACAGACACACACAGACACACAGACACACACAGACACACACACAAACATATGCACACTCATAATACACACATGCATACATACAAAGATACGTTCACGCTTACACATACATATACATGTTCATATATACACACACATATAGACATATACACATACACATATATACATATATACATAGTGTGTCCATAAACAAAATATATTATATATTCTTGAGTTTTATTGTTTATTTTGCTTCGTGTTGGACTTTTATATTTTTTTCCCGGTTTCTATCAAAATCTTAGTTGAGAAGTGAAAGATGGAATCAAGAAAAAATATATTTTGTAGTCAACTGTATTTTAAAAATCTTTTATTCTCCCCCATCTTCATGGAAATAGCACATATAATCACAGCCACTAACTTGCGTAGGATACACACGAAAACATACAAATGCACACACTCATTTAAACGTGCTCACAAATACATACACATAGAGGCATATCCAGACACTTGCATTATGTGTATCATATATACCGTTATGTGAAAATATTTTGCGCACACAGACAGGCACAGCAACAAGCAGAGAAGATATACACGCGCGCCCGCACAGACACACACACACACACACACACACACACACACACACACA
>NC_068987.1:37059430-37066615 GCF_001194135.2 Octopus bimaculoides
ATATATATATATATATATATATAACGCACCATTCTCCGAGCCTTCCGGCGACTCCAGTCCGACCCCTCCACTTCGCACATCTTTCCTAACCGACCCTTCCCTCCTTCAAACGATCCCACAACCTACAAGATCTCTTGGTTCACAGCTTCTTCCCTAACTCAACCTCCCAACCCGGCTCGTTCCCTGCTCCTGCCCACGCCGCTGTACTTACCCTTACCTCTCCAACAACACCCTCCTCACAGGCAGCCATCATCGACCCTTTCATATCACTGACTCCATGCACTTCCAGCAACGTCATCTACTGCATCTCCTGCTCTCTTTGTCCTTTTCTATACATCGGTCAAACTGGACGCCGCTTAGCTGACTTGTTCTCGGAACACCTCCGAGACATCCGACTTTTAGTATTGACGGCTATTAACACATTTTTACTTAGCTTTTACACCATTAATATAATCCTTATAAATTCATTCTTTTTTTTTTTTACCCTGTTGTACACTGTCCATTAATTCCTAAATATTTCCAACATCATGTTTGGTCTAATTCTTTCATATCTATGTCTTTATCTAATATGATGTTAGCGTTTTTAATTTTTCTTTCTTCAAGTTTACGTAGGTGTATTTTTCTAATTCGAATCTCATCAATTCATCTCGTAAATATGTTCCCTATATATGAATTTTTCTGGTTAACATTTGCAGCGTCATCTATTTGAGGTCATCTGTTTACAAACTGTGGCTCATTTTCTTCTCAGCATTTTAAAAAGAATTCCGTCTTGTTTAACATGCCGGACAAGGTGTTAAAAACAAAGGGATATGTAGTTTTTAGTTTTTAGTTTTTACAGTTCCTTCTTTTTACCTTTTATCTGCAAAATTACCATTTACTCATGGGATGTCTTATGTATCTTCTTATAACTGGTACCGCTTTACTCGACACTAATGTTTCTAGGATTTCCTTGTGCTCAGATCCTTCTTTCTATTTGTACAGTTTTTAGTTATAGCTTCATTGATCAGTATTTAACTTTTATATTCATATCGGCTTTCTCAGCATCTATTCTGGTTCATTAGAAAAAATGTTTATAGTCCACGTTCTTACTTATCTCTATGATATTACTGCAATTTAATCTTTGAGAATTGAATAGAATACAGGTTATAGGTATGTAATTTCCAAGGCTTTGGGTTTCTTTAATCGTGCCGATTTAGATTATTTTCTACTTAGGTGTTACTTAGGTGTTATCTCTGGTTCAGCCAGCGTCTTATTAAAATTCTCTGCTATCGCTGTATGTGCTCCTATTTGACGCCGAGATGGCAGAATCGTTACTGCGTCGGAGAAAGTGGTTAATGGCCTTTCTTCTTATTTTATGTTCTGAGTACAAATGCCTCTGGGGATGACTCTGCTTTTCATCCTTCCGGGGTCGATAAAATAAGTACCAGATTAATGCTGAGGTCGATGTAATCTATTTATCTCCTCCCTCGAAATTGCCGAACTTGTGCTAAAATTTGAGTACAATATTTCAACTGTAAGTTTGGAATCTTATCTTTTCTGTTGTCGACGAGTTTTTTTTTTGTTTTTTTTTCTGCTGCAGCATGTAGAAAACTTCTTGTGCTCAGATGGTGCTTTTGTTGCTTAGAACACCCTCGTCTGTGCGGCTTCCTTCGTTATCTTTACTTATTCTTGGAACCTACTTTTCTTACTGTGATGCTGTATTGATTTCTATCTTATTTTTGCCTAGTTCTTAGTAAAGGTCGTTGGCGTCGGAATCAGATTGTTTGTTTTGTTTAAAAATCGTTGTCGATTTTCACTACGACAGATTATTTGCGATTTAGTGAAGCTCTCTTGTTTCAGACGGTCATTGATTTCCAGTATATATATTTTATTATATTTCTGTAGAATTTGTCTTTTCCTCTATTTCGCCAGTTGTGTCTTTTCGCTATTGATTTCATTAAGGTTTAGCGATCATTATATTCTGTCAACTCTGAAGCTTTGCTTTCCACGTTGTTTCTTATTTTTATATTCCAATATGAGTAAACCTGAATAAGTGCATACTTTACTTTATAACAATTGTGGCTTCTGTGTATATTATTTTGTTTATCATGGTGATATTGATATTCGTGTCTATTTTAATTATGTCTGAGATAGCCAGGTTTTTTTTCATTGTTATTGCTCATTAATTGTTAACATTTACAGATACTTTTGTTGCTCCATAGATGTTCTATTGACTTCAATTCTTTAACTATTTCTATTTTATATTATTGCCATATTTATAAATTTTATTTGTAGAACTTTCTATTCTTATGTATTTCTCACATTCCCTTTCATTTTTTGTTTGTGTTGTTCGATTTTTGTTGGTCAATAATTTTTTACCTTCTACGGTTTGATTTTATTGTGTTGTTATTTATGTTCTGTACACATTTTGGTTCTATTTTCATTTTTCATGTTCATTTTAGATTGTTCAGTTTTGTTCGTCATTTATACTTTTTAGAATATTCTGTTTTCTAAGTCTGATGATTTTTCAGTTGAAAAAATTTTCATAAATTAGCTAGTCTGTTTACATTCAGATTTGCTTTTAGATCGGGTTTCTTTTCCCTAAAATTTTATACGGATATTTGTCGTAATTTCGTTACAAAGATAGGACATTGCAGCAAAATTTGCGTGTTGCATACGAAAGATACTTCAATTTGTTCCTTTATGCCTGTTTCTGCTTTAATTGAGAGATTGAGGGAGTAAAATCTGGCCTTTTATTATCGTTATTTTTATCAGGTACTAATCTATTTGTTTCTGGCAACGCCAAGTTTTGTTTGCTCCGTCTTTCGCATTTTTTATTGCATCAAATTCATGTATGTTGGAGTAAATGGCGCGGTATCTCTTTTAAAGTGTTTGTCATTTTATGTGTGGATTCTCTGAATCTCTCTGACGAGATTTAACTTACGGTCCGTCAGTTACTATACGCATGAGAGCCAATCGCCGACCTAGTATTAACAATTACAATACCTTGCTTATATGAGGGGAAACAATAAAACTTCACTAATAGGCTTGTACTATTTATTCATACATTCTTCAGAAAATATCCATACCTTCTGAATCTAGTGACATTAATGCTGATAACTTTCCTCCTGAACAGTTTCAGTAGACTGACCGTGCAAGAATACGCACAATGAGAGGAATCTAGAAGAATGACATTGTAGGGAAGAAGGACGTGGTGTGGGGATTAACAAGGTTCCTGTGGAGATTAACACAATATTGATAATTAAAGAAGATACAAGTGAATCTGGAGTACTTGAGAGCAGTTATTTCTCAGGAATAGAGGCCCCTGTGGTAACAGTAGAACTGATAAAGTGGGGTGACAGCAAAACTACAAGCCAAAGTTTGGAATGTGCATGTGAGGGGTCTCATTTCAATCAATAAAGGAACTATTTTGTAATGTTGTGATGTAGAATGTCTATGTATGTAGCAGTAGACTGCCCCAAATGTAAGGGTAGAAATCCATTGTGGCTGTCACTTGAACTGGGTTTAGAGTTTAATAGTCATTAAAGGATGAAGAACGTTTTGCTCCAAAGATTCGGTTTAGTTTTTGTGTTACAATCTTTGCTTTGTTGTGGATGTATGTTCATCAGAAGACATCTACAGTAACAGTTAAATCTTACATTTGAAACTTGGATGAGCTCGAGTTTTTACCTCGTTTAACATTTTATTTTAAATCACATCGGTTATTTACTCGTTTGATGACATTTGGAGCTTAGAGTCATCAACATTTTTTTATTTTCATTTTTACTGTCTTTGAGGAAATTTGTGATGTCATTTATATAAATAATAAAATGAAGTGCACCCAACATAACACTCTACAAGATACCAAAAAGAGTTTTTGTTGGGTTTGAGGTAATGTCTTCATTGACAATATGTTGGGTTTTGTTTATCAGGAAATATTTAATCTACTGCATATATATTAGACTTCACTCACAAGGCTTTGGTCGATCCTGGCTTATGGTAGAAGACGATTACTCTACGTACTGCATATTAGGATTAATGAAATGAACTTCTTAGTCATACAGCCTTGCCTGTACTCAGAGTTTTTCTTTTATAATTATATTTTTCTCTCAAAGGCTTGAGTCGACCGAAGAGTACAATAAGTTTATTCTAAGACCAGCCTAAGCCTTGTAAACCAAATTGGATTAGCGGAATGACTACATTTTGAGGAAGAGGGTAGGGTAAAATATATCTACCACTTAGCCACTTAGTATCTTTGGTAGAGTCCAATTTGTTGCAAGTACTCAGACCAGATCATGTGTCTGATAAAAACTAGTCTCGACCAGTTTCTGTGTTGTTAAAAATATCATAGTTTTGGCCTTTCCTTCTAGATAGGACAGCATTTTTTTTATCCTTTCATAAAAGTCCACTGTGGCTCATATTTCATCTGTCAAAAAATTCTGCGAGTGAGAAATTGATAGTTTCTGTAATGAGAGATTAGACACAACTTCAATGTTGTTGGATGTTGTGGTAGAAACAACAGAAGACTATTGTGTCTTTTTTAATATATTAAAGTGCTCTGTTGTACATAAATATAAACTATGCCACCCCTTACCCACATCACATCACCCATGCTTTAACGTTCTATCAAATCACTGTGAGGTAGCAAAGGATCATCTATACAATCGCTCTTCCAGCTAGAAATAACAACCAAGTCTTTCTCAAGTTACCCTCTATCATTTAAAACAAAAACGGGTTTATTGTGTGGTTCCTGAGCAGAGTGTGCTTGAGAAAAAGACATGATAATCATAGCGTTACATTTGGAACACCACCTATCGATCTGCCTCATCATCAAATTTGAAAAGTACAACCAGAATAGTCCGGCAATTCTATTTATTTTGACATTATATCCGTTATCATTTCTACTACAAAAATCCAATGGTCACATGCTAGGTTCTACATATAACACATAATTTCTTTTGTGGACGACTTGGAGATCTATGCTAAAAGTTTAGAATGTCAAGAAACATTTGGAGTTTTTTAACATTTTTACCTGATATATGAATGGAATTTGGCCAAAAGAAGTGTTCGGATTTAATTGTTGAACGCAGAAACTCAGTCCTCCAGTCCCAAAACCTGTGCACAAAGGATCTCTCAATCCCTCCTGTTCCACACAAGAATGCTACATATTCATAGGCATTAATGAAAACATCATACGAAGGTGTTGAAAATAAAGATAGAGTGACCCGAAAATATTATACCAGACGTAGAAAAAATATTGGAAACAGAGCTCTCTCCTTACCAGACAATATTCCACAACGCTCTCGTGGTACCATTGCTGACACCAACATCTGGTGTATGCGACTGGTCAGTAGAGGAAAACCACTCCAATGATATTAAAAACTCGCAAGATCCTGACATCAACTGAAAACTTCCACAAAAACAATGATATTTACAGGCTCTTCATTAGAAGAAATTATGGAGGTAGAGGATTCAGATCAGTGCAGGCAGCCTTCGTATGTCGTATAGTATCTCTCAGACACTACTTGCTGAACAACCCCAGCAAAAATAAATATATAAACTTAGTGCTGAAAAGACAAGCGGACAACATTCTACGTGTCGGCAAGTGAGCCTCTCTAAAAGTATTCTCTTCCTGATTATCTTCCATACAACTCCAAAACAGCCGGACTAACATACCTTAAAGAAGACCTGCATGTGAAAAGCTCATCATACGAAATAAAAATATTTTTAAAAGGTTATGCATGGGTATGTTTTCCGCAGATTTGATGGCATCAAAATCGATTTTGAATTTTGGCACAAGGCCAGCAATTTAGGGGAGGGGGTAAATCGATTACACCGACCCCAGAGTTTAAATGGTACTTATTTTATCGACCCCCAAAAGGATGAAAGGCAAAGTCGACCGCAGCGGGATTCGAATTCAGAAATTAAGGACGGAAGAAATGCCGCTATGCATTTTGTCTGGGTGTGTTAACGATTCTGCCAGATCGCCGCCTTAAAGATGACATTAATATCGACATGAAATTAGGGTTTCTTAGACTCGTTACCGCTACATCACACTTCGAAAACAATGCATTTCCAATCCAAGAGTAAGAGATTACAACAAAATATCTTATAAAAACAGTTGAAGTTTCTGGAGTGCCAAGATGCAACCCAAAATGTCGATTATGTCACATTGCTGTAGAATGCATCACACGTGATCTGTAACATCACCAAAATGTCATTAAGGTACTACCGCCTAATTTGACATGACGTTATCGCAAAGCAATATACAATGTCAACTGCAAAGAAAAAGGAATATCAAAGAAAAAGAAGATGACTACGGACAACAACTTTGAATCCTTCAGCTTCCATATCCAAATTATGAATTTGCATTTATACCAATAATAACTAATGCATTCGGTTTTGTCATTTCCATTCCTCCTATGGAGTTTTGTATCTTCGTTAGAAAGTGGCTCCTTACTGACGAGAAGACTTTAAATAATTAAAAATGGAAGACAACATACATACATACAATTCTATATTTAAGAAATGAGGAATTATGTACATTATTTACATTATTTACATTCGACGGATATTTGTCCTCATCTTGTTTGTTGTTAACGCAACGTTTCGGATGATAAACCCTCCAGCCTTCATCAGGTCTCTTGGAGAAATTTCAAACCTGGGTTCTCATTCCTAAAGTATTTTAGGCCCACGAGCATATGGCGTAGTGGTTAAGAGCTCGGGCGACTAACCCCAAGATTCTGAGTTCGATTCCAAGCAGTGAACTGAACAATAACAACAATAATAATGATAATAATAATAATAATAATAATGATGATGATGAAAATAATAATAATAATAATAATAATAATAATAACATCGAAAAATACCTTAGGAATGAGAACTCAGTTTCGAAATTTCCCCCAAAACACCTGAAGAAGGCTGGAGAGTATATCAGTCACAAAACGTTGTGTTAACAAGAAACAAAATGAGGACAAATGTAAATAATGTAAATAATATAAATAACATATATACGTACTTATACGTTAACTATATATATATACACATAGATAGATAGATAGATAGATAGATAGATAGATAGATAGATAGATAGATAGATAGATATACGCATATATCTATACATATATATATACACATATATATGCATATATATATATACATATATATACATATATATATACATACATATATATATATATATAT
>NC_068987.1:37068708-37071442 GCF_001194135.2 Octopus bimaculoides
TATATATATATATATATATATATATATATATATATATAGAGAGAGAGAGAGAGAGAGAGAGAGGGGAGTAAGACAGACAGAGAGAGAAATAGCGATGTGTATGTGTATGTGTGTGTATATATGTGCATACGTACATGTATATGAACCTAAATATGTACAGACAGACAGACAGACAGACAGACAGACAGACAGACAGACAGACAGATAGATAGATAGATAGATAGATAGATAGATAGATAGATAGATAGATAGATAGATAGATAGATAGATGTAAAAAGCCTACAACCTTTATACAAAAGCTGACAATGTAAAAAAAAGAATCATTAAAAGAAGTAATCGAGATTTAAACATTTTGGAAGATTATGAATTAGAGTTGATAATATTCATGCCAGGGAAGATAGTGAAGGCTGGTAAATCTTCTTGGCATGTTATACAGGATAAATCATCGGTTAAAATTTAAACACGTGCAGCAGAAGATTTACTGAAAATTAATCTGTTTCCAAATTGCATAAATCCGAAGGGTTGGAGTATAACTGTAGATTTTCGAGATGTTTAAGTTGATGAAATAAATTTACCTCACTGGATAAGACAGCAGCCAATTGTTCTGCTAGAAATATCAACTAAATTGCCATTAGCTCATGCTTTGCCATCTTAAAAAGGCAGAATGACCACAATCTGCATTATCATAAGGATTATACATAAGGATTATCATGGATTATACAGCAACGCAAGTATTGATACACAGATTCACAAATACTAAAGGATTTCCACATATCGCCCCCACCCCACCCCATTAACTTATAGACTATTTTTTCAAACAGGCAACATGGCTGATATATTTTGCTCTTCATATTTGCAATGCCTTTTTCATTTTGCACTCACTTCTAAATTGCCAAAGTTTCTTCCAGTCTTCTTTAATGCATCGTAACCACAACTCAGTTGTACAGGAATCCTATGGATTGTGACTCATTAGATCACACGAATTAACTCGTCATCTCGCTGACGATTCGTATCAATAGTCTCTGAGTAAAGGCAAGGCTGTATGGCTAAGAAGTTCTATTTTGTTGTCCCTGGTTCAATCCTAATATGTAGTACCTAGTGCAATCAGTCACAGTGGGGTTTGTTTTTAATGCTGGTTTTCTTTCCTTTAAACTTTTTCATCCTTGTGTGCACATTTCTCTTGTCAAGAGTATCATCTCCGTAAACAACCTGTAACTTTCTGTAGATGTTGAACTGCCTGCACACCGCCTTCGTCAAGAACCCATTATTTGCCTAAAATAAAGAAGAGTAGGAAGAGGATTTACTATAGAGGAAGAGCTACACAACCAACCTGTGCGATTTGAACAACCTGTGTCAGTAAATATACAATTTCTGCATTACTTTCGGTACAACCTTTGTAGAAATTTTCGTATCACCTCAAACTTTCTTACTTACAATGTGACATTCAAAGGCTGTTTGTATTGACCTTATGTCTCTACCGCCATCTCTTCATCTCACATACGAGTGGTTCCTATCGGTGTTGTACTTGATGTAGAAGTTTCCAGTGGTAGTCAGCACCTTTCTAGTTTTGATGCAGACAGCTCTGTGTCACTCTTTTTATGTCTCTCTTCTCATCCCTATTTTCGACAATCCCCTCTCTCTCTCTATCTCTATCTCTCTCTCTATCTCTCTCTCTCTCTCTCTCTATCTCTCTCTCTCTCTCTCTATATATATATATATATATATATATATATATATATATATATATCCACTTCCTCTCGATTCACTCGTTATTCTTTCCTTTATACGTTTGTTTTCGTATTTTTTCCTTCATACCTACAACTTGTCGTCTTCATTTACGCATTTTCTTCATTTCCTCATAAAATTGCTTCCCACAACTTGTATTGGCTTTGGATTCCTGTTGAAAGACGTTTATGCTTACGACTATACCTTTGCTTCCTTCGTTTTGTGTATTATTTCAACCATTTTCCCCCACAACTCGTCTTAAGTTATGGTTTGGTCGAAAGATTAATTTTACCCGTTACTGTCTTTGTCTAAATTATTTTCCGTTTGTTCGTTTCTCATGTCTGTTCATCTGTAAACTTGTACTTACTACGTCACTGAGATCATCAGATTAAACAATTTTGGAAGGTATCGAAATTGTAATGATGTCTGGTCAACAGCTAGCGAGAAGTAGAGCATGATTGAGTTTTTCATTTTCGTATTTCTCGTAAATTTTTTAGTCACCCCTTTATACCACATTTTCACAGACATATTTTTCGTTGTACGCAAGCATACACACACACACACCACATCACACACACAAGCCTCCACTCACACACACATATATATACATACATATATATATACCTACATACATATACATGTGTGTCTGTGTGTTTGTATATATGTATGTGTGTGTATATATATATATAGTGTAGGTATCAAGTTAGAGGGGTTTGATACCTCTAAGGGATAATTAAATCCAGAGTCGCTCCTGGCTATTAGCTGGGTAGGTACAGTCTTTTGTAAGGTTGGACGGAGTTTAGATTATATAGGAGAAGAAAATGGATATAATAACAATGGGAAACTCGTGGTTTTCGCTGGTATGTCTTTAATTAAATAGATAACAAAGAAGGAAGGAGAAGAAATGAAGGTAGCATCTCTGCTTCTTTCTTCTTTGTTATCTATTTAATTAAAGACATACCAGCGAAAACCACGAGTTTCCCATTGTTATTATATCCATTTTCTTCTT
>NC_068987.1:37071766-37074010 GCF_001194135.2 Octopus bimaculoides
AATATTCGTCATATTTTATGACACATCCGATCTGTAACATGGAGCTTCATCAGAGTGAAGAAAAACACATAAAAGAAAAGAAAAGAAAAAGAGCCTCAAGAGGAAGAATGAAGGCTTAATATATTTAAATCATACCATTTTCAGGGTAACGCTTCAGGCTCTTCTTCTTTTCTTGATGAAGCTCCATGTTCCAGATCGGATGTGTTATAAAATATGACGAATATTATTCTCAGAATTTTCTTTGGCAACACTGTATGACATTGGAAATAGAAACGGCTGTTATAATGGATAACATTTTGTATTCAAAAAATGATAATCGATGGTAGTCAATTGTTTTTGATCAATATTTCTCCATTTTCTGCTTAACTTAAATTTGATGTCTGATAAACTCTTGTTTATTTTTGTTACTGCCTGTATCCTATGAGCATAATATGCTTGCATGTGTATGCCAATGGTTAACATAGGTAATTTATACCGGTAGTAATAACAGATATATTCTTATCCTTTAGACCGTTATTCCAACCGCTTACTGAACTAACCTATATATATGTGTGCGTATATAAATAATAAATATATATGCATATATGAGTACAGGACAGGTATATGCATGTTATATATATATATATATATATATATATATATATATATATATATATATATGCGCAGGCGTGGCTGTGTGGTAAGAAGTTTGCTTCCCAACCACATGGCTCCGGGTTCAATCCCACTGTGTGGCACCTTGGGCAAGTGTCTTCTACTATAGCCTATATACATATATATATAGAGAGAGAGACAGACAGACAGACAGATAGATAGATAGATAGACAGACAGGCAGACAGACAGATAGATAGACAGGCAGGCAGGCAGGCAGATAGATAGATAGATGTGCGTGTAGGTATATATTGCAAGTGTGTTTGTTTTTGTGTCTGTGTTTGAATCTCCACCTCCACTTGACAGCCAATGCTGGTGAGCTTACATCCCAATAAGTTAGCGGTTCGGCAAAAGAGACTGAAGACACTTATTACAAAGAATAAGTCCTGGGGTCGATTTCTTTAAGGCGGTGATCCAGCTTGGCCATTCAAAGTAATAGACCTCACACATGTCTCTAGCAAGATGGGGCAACTTTTCATACCGCAAATGAAACAATGCAGTTGCTACGGCAGTGCTTTGGAGAGTGAATAATCTCCCGCTATGGCAATGTCAACTTTCACATTCCCCAGACTTGACTAAGCCGGATTTTTTCTTGTGGGGATATCTGAAGGAGAGAGTTTACGTCAACAAACCGGAGACCCTAGTGCAACTGAAAGAGAATCAATAGACAAATCAGAGAAGTGGGGTCTGAAACTCTTGAGGGTGTTATGGTGCAAGTTTTGGAAAGAGCATGGGTGTGCGAAGACGAAAATGACTGCCATTTAAGCGATGTCATTTTTCACACGTGATGTAGGGGTGTTGCAAAATTTGACATGTGCATATTAATTTCCATTATGTCCTTTATATTATATCAAAAGTTCATGCATATATTTGTAAAGTTAAGGAATTTATTAAAGATTGAAACCCATCAGTGACTTTTGGGACAAACTGCATAATACTTAGTGTGCACACACTTTCAATAGGCTGGTTACTGCAGTAGTTATCCTGAGATAACGTTTCTTGTGGCCGAAACAAAAATACTAAAATGCATCTGAAGCTCTCATTGGTCGTTACGAGACCGAATTTTCGTTCTCTCTGGTATTTATTGTGCATTTAGCACAATAAGTTGGTGAGAGATGTTACCTATCGACAGTGTGTTTACGTTAAATATGATACATAGACGACTATTTTGTGCGTGTGCGTATACGCTGAGCTACACCACTGCGTGGTAACTTCTGAAAGCCAATTGTAGATGCTTGTGTGGTTGTTCATGTTCTCCTTGTACTTGTTACTGTTGTTGATGTCATTCATGTTGTTGTTGTTGTTGTAGATGATGTTGTTGCTGCTGCTGTTGCTGTTCCTGTCGTTTATCTCCAGGCCAGCACAAACCCAGCATTCTATTATCAAAAATATTCTTGTCACTATCTTCAGCCAGGAATTATGTATCCCTATAATTCCCTATACACAACGGTTTGGTGAAGATTTAGGTAGATTTCACTATTACCAGGTCGGGCAAATATGGTAAATCACAGACTTGGCCTCACAACAACATTCACAAATGATGAATCATTGATCTTATCAGCAACAGGAGGCACATATCAAGAGAAACAACTCAA
>NC_068987.1:37074198-37075184 GCF_001194135.2 Octopus bimaculoides
CCAGGTCGGGCAAATATGGTAAATCACAGACTTGGCCTCACAACAACATTCACAAATGATGAATCATTGATCTTATCAGCAACAGGAGGCACATATCAAGAGAAACAACTCAACAACACTACGAACTGTCCAAGGGAAGCAACTCTAAATTACTAGAGTAATTTCCCTTGCGTTGTTTATTTGCTTAAATGTCATCTTGCATCTTATTTTTACAACAAATAATACTCTTAGGGTAGGATTTGGTATTATTTCCTTTGTCATACTACTACGGCAAGATGTGATTTTGGAGGACATCTGCTGCCGGAATTCTGCTTTCAGCACTTCAAAATTTTTATTATTTGAAATTTTAGAAAATTATTGCGAATTTGTGTTCTACACACTAGAATTCATACGATAATAAAAAAAATTCTTTTTTAATATTTTAAACCTCCCTACCCACCCTCGATAAATCCTAAAAGTTCCACTCATTTTTGAATTCTGTACTTTTTAAAGCAGAGTTTCAAATACGGACAGTCTAAATTTTTTTGTTTTTAATAACGTCAATACATGTCAGAGTGACAAAAAAACATAGGTATCAGATGATCGTGAAATGTGCTAAAAACAACAGCTAAATCGCCTTTCAATCACACAAAATTTTTTTTTTTTTTTTTTTTTGCATAATTGTATGAATTCCAGTATGTACGCAAAATTTTCTGAAAGATTAAAAAAAAAAATATTCTGTTGGGTTAATATGGAGTGCTTAAACCAGAATTCAGCCGGTTTGCTATTTTTTTTCGTGGAGATCGCGCGAACACATATAATCTCTTCTCATGACTCGGTATGTTTCGGTTTCTAAAGAAATTTGAAGTTGAACAGTTAGAAGTTCTAATACGTACAGATGTAGAATTAGAAATCTGGTATCAATAAGTACAGTTGTACAAACAGATTTACTTGTTATATGTAGAGGTGTGCCGCTAGGAATCACTAGTATAGCAAAAATATTTTGT
>NC_068987.1:37075703-37076608 GCF_001194135.2 Octopus bimaculoides
ATGGTTTCGAATTCAGAGCCATTGCATGGCTCCGTGGGCAGGTGTCATTTACAATAGCCTCTCTGTTGACCAAAATTTTGTGAATGGATTGTGATACAGAAACTAAAAGTAGCCTGTCAAGTGTGTTGTGGGGGGGGGCGTGCGCGTGATCGTAGATACGTATGTGTACGCGCGCGCGTTCGTGTGGGGGGAGGGGTTGACTCCCACCACCATTTGACAGCCGGTGTTGGCTTCTAATACATTCCCATGACAAAGTGGTTCGGCGAAAGAAACCAATAAGTACCAGGATTTAAAAAATGAGTACTGGGGTCAATTTGACTAAACCCTTCAAGGCTATGTCCCAGCATAGCCGCAATCTAATTACTTGAAATAAGAAAAGATAAAAAGGTAAGTAGTTAAGTTCCTACAGAAAATTGAGTTAGGGGTTGTCTCCCGTCCATCATGTCCTTAATCTCACTATAAACTCGGTAATATCTTGCCATGCTTATGATAATAGAATAGCAACAGATTGACAAAATTCACTTAGAAACTGACTAGATATTATTCTTTTATTCTTTTACTTGTTTCAGTCATTTGACTGCGGCCATGCTGGAACGAACTTGTCAGTTGAAAATATATTTACTGCCTTCGAAACTACTGACCAACGGAACCTCTAACCGACGCCAGTAGTAACAACCATGTAAAGTATAAAGTCTGATGATGAAAGACCACATGCTAACAGTAGGTCCCCTCTATCTATCTATCTATCTATCTACTTATCTAATCTACCTCTCAAAAACCGCTAAACTTCTTAACTTTTAAGTTTGGATATTTTGTACTTCTGATCTATCTATTTGTCTGCCTGTCTTTCTGTCTGTCTATCAATCCATCCCTTATCTATCCATCTATCTGTCTATCCATCTACT
>NC_068987.1:37076618-37077934 GCF_001194135.2 Octopus bimaculoides
AGGACTTTTAAACTTTCTACACTTTTGAAAATTCTGAACCTTTTAATTTTGAAAATTCAAAAAAAAAAAAAAGGAAGAAAAAGCTTCCTGGATTTTCTCAAAGGAGGATTTCCTAAGACCTCACTGTTCAGTGCTCATATAAAATTTTTTTTAATATATCTTTTATATTTTTTCTTGTTTTTCTTTCTTCGTTCTTCCTTTTTTCAATTTCCCAATTTTCTGTTTTGTCAGTTCTCCATGGTTTTCTCTTCATTACTCTACTCCACCATCTTTCACACTTTACCCTTCGTTTCCCCATCAATAAACCACTACACTTCCCCCCCCCCCAAGTGTATCACTTCCTCCTTCTACTCATTCATTCTTTCTTTCTAGCTCAACTTTACTTCTCTTAGCATATCACGCCCCTCCCCCCTCACACCATCCTACTACAGCATCACCCTGTCACATCTCTCTGTACTAGACCACGACCATGTTGCCTGAGATACACCAACATCTTTTAATATTTCAATAATCCTATTTAGAGTTTCATCTCTGTAAGGTCAATAACATAAATTAGTGAATCCCAATATTTTTTAGCTCATACTCTGGACCCTTACTCTTTGGTGCATACATTAATGGCACAGATGCCAACTTGAAGAATGCTACAGTGTTGAAATATGCAGATGGCATCGAGCTATACCTTCAGAACAGATTCTAGATGCTATAGATCTTACCTGCAATCAGACCTGAATACTGAGTATTTGTCTAACTTTGGAACTGCTAGCATCCATTTTCCCTCGCAATGGCTTACTATCTAACCGTTCTCTCTGATCATGGATTTACCTAGGGAATACCTGATCTAACTGGATTTAGTTGGATTATTCCTTCCTTTCTGCACATAAAGAACCAAAACAACTATCAATGCTGAGGAACTTTCTGCCACTATTACATATGCTTAACCTGTGTCTCTTCAATGATGGAATACTAAGCATATGGAATCTTCCCTCAAAACACTGTTCCAATCGCTGGGATATCCGAGAAACAGCTATTAGAATCTATCTCTACCTTTTATTGTATAGCTAAATTAAATTAAGTATTTTTGTCAAATCATGTTAAATCTTCATTTGAATGAGCTAGGTTTCTGTAAAAGAGACCTGTAAATCATTAAATCACATGGTGCCAAATCAAACTGTTTTAAATAATATAACTCCTACTACATATGTTGAATGACATATTTTTCCTTTGCCCACTCATACATTATACACATATACATACATCCATGTATGTATCCGTTCCAAACTCGGAGACCCCATCCATCATATAGGAACTCACCTCTA
>NC_068987.1:37080505-37092719 GCF_001194135.2 Octopus bimaculoides
TATATATACATACACATACACACACATACATATATATATATATATTTCCGTGTTAGAGTTTGAGAAACCAACTAAGGGATAGTACCTATCCAATATACTGCTGGTAGTGTACCCAGTTATTCATACCAAGTGCTAGTTATTGCATGACAGTCTCGCAATTGAGTGTCATATATGGGTGGGGGTAAAGAGTGGTTTACCCTTATTTTATATTGCAAATAATAAAACGGAGTGGATATAAAATTGACAGACATCAGCCTGTAAACATTCCAGTGTGAGAACATATAAAGCATATAGAAAGAAATGAGCAAAAGAGCAAATAGGCAAAAAACTGAATGGGTGTGCAGGTGCTACTTAACTTATGGCCGTTTCTGCCAAGAGGCAACGAAATCTTCCAGGTTATATCCATCTTTTCAGTATTAAGCAGGGATGAGCAGATTCAGAATAAGAGTAAGAACAAGCACAAAGTGGAGTACACCATAGTACAATGATTTAGGCAGAGCAAGAGAGAATAAGATAGACTTGTTGAATGTTTACAGGCTGATGCCTGTCGATTTTGTATCCTCTCTGTTTTCTTATTTGCCCTATGTATATATATACACACACACATACATATATACTGGATAAATTGTTGCCATTTTTTATTTTTTGGTGCATGTCCATTGTTTGTTTTTGATTTTGTCAACTACATAGTATAGTAAGGTAAGTTGGGCACCGACTGAGAAAAATAGCACCATGACACAATTCACTCTGCCAGAAATTTGGAAACGATATGCTCTACTGCTTGGCATTCATGCTGGACGCTCCAATACAAGCATTTCAGAGTGTTTGGGTGTCAATCTGAGGACGTTCCTAGAGTGATAAAAATCAAACATCCAGTCAACATCATGGTGTTTGGAGTGATCACTAGTGATGGTGGTGTTATGCCTACATTCATCTTCCCACACAGCCTCAGACTCAACTCGGAGGCCTACATCATATGCCTGGTGGAGGTAGTGCTGTCCTCAGGCAAAAGGGTGGCTGCTGGAAGACCCTATGTCTGGCAACAGGACTCTGCACCATGCCATACAAGTAGGAGAACCCAGTCATGGCTGTCAGACAATTTCTGCAACCACACCATCCCTAACATCTGGCCACCTAACTCCCCAGACTGCAACCCCCTTGATTATTATGTGTGGGGTGCAGTTGAGTGAGAGACCAACAAAACTCCTTGTAACACCAAAGATGAACTGAAAGCTAAGATTATGGCAGCATTCACTAACTTAAACAAGAAGACCATCCAAAAGAATTGCAGCAGATTCTCAAGTTGTGTGGAGGCCATGGTTGAAGCCAATGGCGATTTTAATGAAAAAATTTACTCTTAATATTTCAAGATATTTTTATGTAATTTTGGTAAATATATCTGTTAAACTGAGATGTCAGTGTTATTTTCATTTTTGCGTAATTTAGATGACAATATATTCACAACACCTTGTATATATATCAGCAACCCAATGAAAATAATCAATGAAAACAGGGCAATAAAGCTACTTCTGTTTAGTAACTCAATATTCTAGAAACAGTAGAAATAGAATCTTAAAAAGAGAAAATAAAACTTGTAGGTCAGAGGTAGACTATCCATGACAAGTTTGCTTCATTTAGCTAGATCTGAGGTTAAAGAATAATGACATCATGGAGAAAGATTAAATAAACTGAAGGATAAAATTAATCTTAATGATGACAACAGTGATTGTAGTAACAATGATGAAAATGGCAATTTTGGTGAAGTAATGACAGATGTAATATAAAAATGACAAACAGAGAGAGCTTTTTAAAAAATAATTAAAACTAATACTGTTTGTTATTGTTGATTTGACTTTATTTTTTCAAACATTAATATTGATATTAAATACATTAGCATTAAATATATTCTTGTTTCAAAATAAATTGTCTTTTCACATTATATCTTTTACCAGAAGAATGCTATACTGTAGAGGAATTTGAGAGTTTTTGTCATTGACAGGTGAGTGGGGGTCCAAGAACATAAAAGAAAGTTGTCAACCAGATTAATAATCTTACTGCACCTCTCAAAGACAGTTTTCTAGAATGTTCTCATTTGCTTTCAGTAGCTCCTGTTTTTATTTTTAATTGTTTTCTCAGCCATTTTTACATTATTAATGCGAGGATTTTAAATGATGGCTTAAATCCTACCGAGAGTTTTCAGAAGCCTTAGAACACAATTGGACTAAGCAATCAACAATACTTCATTTCAACCTTCAATATAATTCAAATCCACCCAAGTTGACATTACATTTTATCTTTCAGAAATTAATCAAACTAGTACCAGTAATATACTAGATGGAGCCAATCAATTTAATTAACTATATTACTCCCTCCACATCTCAACAAAACATTGATTTCTACTTAAGGCACAGAACAATTTTTAAAGAGAGGGAGTGAGCAAATTCCATTAGTTCAAGACTTGACTGGTTCTTTTTCTTGACCCCAGGAGAATGAAAGGTAAAGTTGACCTTGCTGGTATATGAACCCAGAACATAAAGAATCAAAAGAATATCCAGAAAATATTTTTTCCAAGACTTACAATTCTGCCAAATATGTTAAGGTTAGGAAGAGATCAATTCCATGGGTTATATACTAGTTTTATAGAACGTTGGCTTTACAAATTTCTCAAAAGAAATTACTGGTTTGGGGATAAAATCCAGGAGAAAATTACTTTCTGGTTTGCTGTCTGAACTGAAATACAGATATTGCTCTATAAAACTAGGATACAGGAAATAGGAACAACGGTTGAAATATAAGAATAAACTCTTGATCAGGGGTATATATTCTGATTGTGTTAGGTTTCTGCTGCCAAAGATAGTAATCCTTCAGAAATATTAAGCTCACTGTATAATATAATCATGAATCATAATGGGAAACTAATTTTTTGTCCCGTTATGAACTATTGTTGCAGTTATACTAAAATACCATTGTACAGTCCAGTTGACTGTACCACTGGCAGCTAATAAAGGGAGATTGGCACTAAAGAGTGAGCAACAGTCCACTGTAACACATCATGTATTTGTTAAGCAGCATGTATATATATATATATATATATATATATATATATATATATATATACATATATTAAAAATTCATTATCTGAAACTGATTTTTATTCATTTTTATATTCAAATTTCTATGCCAACATGGATTAAATTAATATATTATTGAGGCATTGTTTTACAGCTTAATGCCCTTCATGTTACTATATTTTCTTTTAAACTATGTTGTTGCAATATCATAAAATAATGAGGTCATAATTTGTTTTCAAATCTGATAGTACACATTCAGAAACAACAATTACATCATGTTTATTTTTTAGTAGTATTTATACCAGAGCAGCAGGATTAGAAAGTTAACACAATGGCGATAACTCAATGATAATAACCACATGTCACTGGAGGTGGTCAAATGATTTTCAAAGAGATCTCACTGATTTCTCTCTCTTACTAAAGAGTACAGAGTGGATGGAAAGGAACATAAACATTTTTTGTGATTTCAACAAAAAACAGGTAAAAAATGATTTTTGATATTTTAAAATTATTCGATTATTCTCTGAAGAAAATATGAAACACAAAAATATATTGGTAAACCAAAGATTTCTAAACATTTTGAACATTAATTTTGTATCTAAAATATATTTGATTGTTAATTATGGAATTTTTAATTATCAAGTTTTTACACTGTAAATGTCATTGAAAATTTGTTATTCATTTTATATATATAAACATGTGTATTATATCTTACATTTTGGTGAAGAACATTAGCAATGATTATAGGATTCCAGTGAACCAGTGATTGATCCATTTGAATCATTCCACTGGTTCACTGCATAAAATTGAGACTGGCAAGGAAGTGTGAGTGTCACTTATATGGTATAAAATATTGTAAAGTATTTTTATTTGAATGCTCTGGTTGAGTGATTTCCTCAATATGTTAACATTTTTCACCACATACATCAACAAAAAGATGATATATATATATTTATTGCAAAACCTGACTTCAGTGCCTCATAGTGGTGCGACAATGGTTGTTTGGTAGCTGTTGTAGCAAGGTATATGTACTACAGATCCAACAATACTATAAAGGTACCAGAGTACTGACCGTATAGAAAGATCGTCTCATTGAAGTGGACTCATAGTCTGTTCACTAGAGGCTGAAAGCTAGCTAAAGTATGAAGGTAATCATTGTCTGCTTACCTAACCAGCGGGGTAGCATCACTTGAAAGCTAAATCAATGTGAACAAATGAGCCTCAGTATTCAGTGGGTCAATTGGAGTGGAATAGAAAGGTAGTAGAAAAACCTTGTCCTATGCTTCAATTGCTATCTGACAGTGGGTAAAATAAACCTGTTGTGGAAGGAGTTGAATATCATCATAAGAAGATCTAAGAAACTATCACTCCATATATCTGTTGTCTCCTCAATAAGCTGTTTACAGAGGCCATGGTCACCAGACTACTGAAATATCTCTATGGCCAAGCTAAGGGAGCAAGTAGGTTTCCATAAGCACTACAGTATGATAGTCACATATCCCCAAGCATAAGAATACAAGCTGCCTCTGTGCATCACTTTCATCAAATAAAAAAAGGCTTTTGACATGTTGAGATAAACAAAGTGCTGCTATCTCTGGATATTCAAGAAGTCAAGGTGTAATACACCAAACTACTCAGGGATGCAAACACTGGGTGCACCATCAACATAGTTCTGCTATTGCCATGCCACCAGTAAGATTTCCAGTTGAGAAAGACATCAAACAAGGAGATACCATCACTGCAAAGTTCTTTACATGTCTAGAAATGATCATCAAAGACATTGACAGGACAGGTAGTTTGAACATCAATGGCAAGCTACTAACACATCTCCAATTCACAAATGACATCATATTCATCATCAAACCCACAGATCAGCTACAGAACATGTAGATAGAGCTGGACATCCACAGTAAGCCTTTGAATGAACCACATGAAAACAATATATATGCAGTCCGAAAATATAGCACAAGGACAAATAGAGGTGGAGAGCAATCAAATCAAGAATGTTAAGAAGTACACCTACTTTGGGCACACAGTGAATATGCACCGAGACATGAATACTGAAATCTAGTGAAATTTTATCAAGAATGAGGGCAGGATAGAAGACATTTGCCTGGGAAGACCCTACATGCCAGGCTCTTCAACAACATTGTCCTACCTGCCATCTTATGCAAGTGACATATGGGCTACAATGAAGAGAGGAGAATATTGATTGACTATGACACAAAGGGCCATGGAAAGACTTATGCAAGGAATATTACTGCAAGAGCATATCTGAAATGACACAATTTATGAACAGAGCAACGTGATTGATTTGATGTAATCACAAAATACTGAAAACACAAGGGCTGCTGGGGCTAGGTATGTTGCAAGGTTCACAAACAACAAATAGACTTGAGTCATTGCCATGTAGTATCTAAGAGATCAGAAAAGGCCACTTCAAAGGCCTCCACAAGAAGATTATTTAGTTAAATGATTTGGGCCAAGGTGGAAAAGAAGGGTTCAATCGAGAAAGAATTGGAAATACATTGTGACTAGTGGTGTTTCAGTGGTTTCCACACAGTATCTGTCAAACAGATTATGCTCACAAAATATTAGCCAGCTTAAGGCTACAGCAGAAGACAAATATAATAAATAAATAGAATGCACCAAGGGAAGTAAGTTAAATGGGCTAAAAGCATCACTTTTGATAATTAAGTTAAAGGATGACAAACACAAAATTGAAATTTACCACTTAGAACAAAAAGAAAAACTAGCAGCAATTGTTAATGCTTCCAAAGCATAAGTGTGCATAATTTCAAGAAATTATGATATAATTTCCCAAAGTTAATTTACATGCTAGATGGGTAGTGGTGTAGGGACTGATCTTTGTAGGTAAGGGCATGTTTAGTCTAATAGACATTGTGGTACAATCTACTCAAACTTGATTGATTGATTGGTTGTCATAGAATTTTACATATAGAAAAAGCAGTCAGAATGAATTTTTAGCCAGTGTAATTTTCATAATTATAAAATAAGATTATCTAAGGACATATAGTAGAAGATACTTGCCCAAGGTGCTACACAATAGAATTGAACTCTGACCATTTGACTGGGAAACAAACCTCTTAACTACCACAGCCATGTTTACATATTCAATCAACTATTATTTGTTTACTTTATTTTGTTTATTCCAGAGTGTTTTGTTTGTTAAAGTTTGTTTCTTTTACTTGTTTTTTTTATGTTTTCACAGTCATTAATCCTAGATTTTTGGTAAATCATGTATTCTTACATTCTAAACAAATCTTTGTACCTGGTTTTCAGATTGACTTTTGTCTCATAACTTACCATCGTCATTATCAAACAACAGTGAAATTATTTACTCAAGACCAGCGCCAGATTCTTCCAATGCTTAAACCTGGTAATATCGAGAGCATGTTGGCTTGCTTCAATGGGTTCCACCGAACTTGTGGTGTGCAACCAATTGAAGTACTTGGTGTTGAATTTATGTTTTTTTTCTTTCTTCTTTTTCCTCTTCTTTTTTCTTTCTTTCTTCACTCATGTTTGTGTTTTCTTGGATTTGTATTTTAATGTGGTTTTGTATTATATTTGTAATGATTAAACTATCTAAATTTTCAATAAATAAAATATGTATTGTTTACATCTTAAAAAGAAAAAATATAACCATTCATTAGTATAAACAAGATCATGAGTACAAATTAAAGTACAGGCGTTGCGTTTTGTTCTGTGTTCTCTAAAGGAGCCAGATAGTTCATCATTCTCAGTCTACCTGGCTGACACACATGGTTCACTATTTTTTCACAGCTTACTGGTTAGTAGAAGCAAAACAATGTAAAATTATAATTGCCCCAGCAGTAAATAAATGCCCAAAATTCTTACCAGAATTCTTACATGGAAATGTTAATATAATCTATAAAAAAATACAATATTCTAACAAATTCTCCCTCTTTCATTCAACTTCTCCCCACCTTATCTCTCTCTCTCTCTCTCTCTCTCTCTCTCTCACACACACACACACACAAAATTTCCTTTGTCACTGTCTTTCATTCAATTTGATGTTTCTTCTTAAACTCACTAATCAGCCCCCTCCATTCACCATTTAACCAATTCTCAAGTTGTCTCTTGCTTTCAGGAAATGTCATCTTATTGTTGTGACAGGCACTAAACAGAATATGTTTCCATGATGGATGTTTCATTGCACCTGAAACAGAGAGGAGTAGTAGTAGTAGTAGTGTCATAATTATCAACATCATTACATATTACCATCATCAAATAGTCATGACCATTATCATCATCATCACCATACCAAACAGCTATTCCCCAATGTTATTATCATCTTCATCATCAATAACATCACCATCATCACTGCCAACTCCTTCCACTTCACTGGGTCATGATCCATCTGCATTCAAGCAAGAGGAAGAATTGGAAAATGAAGTAATAATGCTGATGATGACGATGATGACGACGATAACAATGATGATGAGGGGGAAGGAGTGTGGTTACGGTGTTAGTGGAATGACAGTAATGACAATGACGTTGACAAGGACATCAGTAACTGTTGTTAGTCTTTTAGATGATCCGTCTTAGAGACACAAACAACATACTTTATCAACAAGCAGGTACTAACTAATATTTCAGTGAGAAGGAAATAGGTAGGACTAATGACTAAACTCACCTCTTATATGTGGTCTATCATCAATAAGAAGATGACCATTGATCACTGTTTTGTCTGTGGTCATTATTATTTTACTTGACCAGTCACTACCAAAGTGATTTTCAACCCATTCATACTGGAAATAAATATAGATAATAATAATAATAATAATAATAATAATAATGATAATAATAATAATTTTCAAAATACAAAGACCTGGAAATAGAGATAACTCGAATGTGGAATCTAAAAACAGAAACAATTCCTATCATAGTAGGTGCCTTAGGTATAATAAAAAAATATTCAGACAAATACATAACAAAAACACCAGGACTTACAAATATATATAACATACAGAAAATTGCACTACTGGGTACTGCACACATTCTACGCAAAACACTTTCAATACAGTAAACATAAGAGCACCACAGCAAACCACAGCACATACCCAAGGCGCACAGAGCTGCGCTCGGTAGTGAAGTGAAAGTACGTTATAAAAATAAAACTACTGAATAATAATAATAATAATAATAATAAATACAAAGGTTGTAGTCAATGAGGAGAGTAGACGTGATAACAATAGTAATTGGTGCACTTGGAAGTATCAGCACTCAACTACCAACTTAGCTCAAAAAGGTTGGTACAAATGCAAAAGTAGAACACCTACAAAAACCAGTATTGCTTGGAACTACAAGAATTCTTCACAGGATTCTTGTGGCATGATCAGTAAACAAGTGTCACCTTAGTCTGCTGGCTGTGGACTGCTGACTCATTCCATCATACCCAGCAAAATAAGCTGAGAGTTTTCATCAAATAATAATAAAAGTAATAATAGTTTCAAATTTTGGCACAAGTCCAGCAAGTTCAAGAGATGGGGGTAAGTTGATTACGTCAACTCCAGTACTCAACTGGTACTTATTTTATCAACCCTGAGAGGATGAAAGGCAAAGCTGTCCTTAATGGAATTTGAACTTAGAATGTAAGGCCACAAGAAATGCTGCTAAGCATTTTGTCCATCATGTTAATAATCCTGCCATCTTGCTGGCTTCATAATAATACTAATGATTTTGAATTTTGGTACAATTTTGAGGGAAAGAGTAAATCAATTGCATCAATTCTAGTACTCAAGGGGTATTAAATTTATCAATTCAAGAAGGATGAAAAGCAAAGTTGACTTTAGTAGAATTTGAACCCAAAACATAAAGAGCTGGAAGAAATGCTGCAAAATATTTTTTCCAACTCATTAATGATCCTACCAGCTCACCACCTTAACAGCGACAACGGCAGTAGTGCGGTCCTAGGTATCATCTCGTTACTACTGTGTAAAAAAGTTGAGTGGAAAAAGGAAATCAACATGGTAGCAATCAAATGTTATCCAAGAAATGAATCAAGTGAGAATTCCAGAAAAGAATGCTGGCCATCCAGAATGATATGAGAGTATTAAACTCAGTGAACAACAGCAATTCAGGTATTGTGAATCAGGAATGGAAAATATTTTTCTTAAAAATTCAAGGCATACAGAGAAACATCAATCTAAAATTGTAATACTCAGGATATTAAAACCAAGTAAACGGCAGTAACTCTTCTGAGAATCAGGAGAATGTGACCTTCATAAACAGCCAAGAAAATATATTTGCAGTTGAAACAAGGGCAAAATCCAAAATATACAAACAGAGGAAATTTTATGTTGAGGTAGAAACTGAAGGAAGTGAGGCCCTAGAATCAGTAAATTTGAGGTTAAGGAAAAAAAAAACAAAAACAGTATGGTTGGTAAGATTACTAATAAAACACATTAAATATACAAAGACATTGATATTAGCAGGTACTAATATAGCTGCAAGATTGTTAGATGAAAGAAAGGACAAAAGAAGAACCAGCAAACACCTTGGTGGAAAAGGCAGTAGCCTGGGGAAAGATATAAGTATACCAGACCAGTGGAAGAAAGCAGATTAAAGAGAAGAGAGCAAAGGTAGATTAGAGGAAATGTATCATGTAAGGAAAAATAATTGAGAGAAAGATGGAAAAACTAAAGCAGAAGGTAAAGCCAAATCAGAAAGAATAATGAAACAAACTGCCAATATAAGCAAAATCAACTATTTCAATCAAACCATACATACCTATTGGATCTTCTTGAAGTAAAAAAAGAAAAATTACAGTATAAGATCAGATGCCGCAGAAAGCAAGCTGTTTAGAGGAGAAATTTATTTTTAAAAATCTGCCAAACACAATGGACAAAACAAGTGGAAAATTACACTGAAAATGTTGAGAAGTAGAAAGATGTTACCCTCATAAAAGGAAATATTCAAAAGTAATTAGGAAAAGGAAGGAAAGTTGAAAGCAGCAGGACTAGAACTGGCCATGGTTACTGGCTGAAGGGATTTACAAACCACCATGAAACCATAGTAATACAACTAAATGAGACTGATATTGCCTAAGACTGACAGGCAAATTGAAAGGAATCTGACCAGTTATGTGGAAACTCAAAAAAAGAGTAATTGCAGAAGTGTACCGACACTTCTATGAGAAACACCTAACGTCTGATGAACAGAAAGTAAGAGAGTGAAGGACCAATTAAAGATGAAAATACAAAATTATTAAATACAGATTAAACATAAACATCGGGGAATATCAGGAGAATATAAAAAAATCAAAAGTATAGAAGGGAAGGAAACTCATTTAAAAATGGAAAAGACTCTGAAATTCAAACTGAATTCAGAAAACATCATATAAACAATCAACCTGAAGGCAGCATACCTAATGAGGTATGGAGCAAGAATTATTGAATGGAAACAGGAAGAACAGAAGGACATTGACAGAAACCTGAAGAAATAGTTCACAATGCACAGTGGCATGCATCTCCAATCTGATATGGGCCAATTACACTGGAAAAGAGCAGAAAAAGGAAGCAGGTTAACAAGTGTCAAAGAGAAGGGGAAGACAAATCTAGGCTCTCATCAAGAAGAAAATGAACACTCCTTGAGGAGGTAATAAATTAAGGAAGTAATAGATGCATATGGAATGTGCAAAACCCAAAAAGAGAACCCAGGATGAAAGAAAGAGTGAGAACAGATCAGAATACTTGCCGTAGAGGAGAAACATGACAGCTTACATTATAGAAGAGTGGATGGCAGTGGAACTAGGACAGATAAAACAATGTTGAAGTATCAGGGTGGACTCTGAAGGCACAAGAGGGTGAACAGAAGTGAGTGGTGACAATACAGAGTGGGGTGGGTAGAGACTGCAAGATCGTAGGAGGCAAATGAATGATGGTTAGAGATGGGGAATGGGTAAGAGGGTGAATGTAATGAAGGACATTACTTGGGGAGTGGTTGGTGATAAATATACAGATAGAAGGTAAAGAAGAATAAGTGATGTCTGTAGAAAATGGGCAGGGTTGAGGGAATAATCAATGATACATGAAATGGGAAGGCAGGGGATAATAGGTGATAACTGACAGCACAGAAGGAGGTGGGTAAGAGTAGCAGAATAGTAATAATACAGTACACAGGGGAAGAATGAGAGAATGGGAGATGATGTGTGTGCAGATACATTGCACATGGGTGAAGGAAAAGACTGATGAAGTGTGTGGGAAGAAAGTGATGTATGGTGGTTGAGAAGGAGAGATGATTGAGTAGTACAGAAGTGTGATCAGTGTAAAATGTGAGAGGAGAGGGACGATATTAAGAATCAAGGTTGGATGACGAGTGAAGTGATTCCAGAAAGTGAGAAAGATAACTCATATCACAGAACAAGATGACAAAATATGCAGTTTTGCTCTCCTACAATTACAGAAGCAGAATACAGCAGTTATCAACATAATCTGGTAAGCTTCAAACCCAGGCAAAGTAACAATATTACTATACTGGTGGTAAGTTGGCAGAATCATAAGCTGGGCAAAATGCTTAGCAACACTTCATCCATCTTTACATTCTGAGTTCAAATTCTGCTGGGGGTCAACTTTTGCCTTTCATCCTTTCGAGGGTTGATAAAATAAGTACCAGTTAAACACTAGGGAAAGGTAGAGGGTGGGTGGGGTGATATAATCAACTTATCCATTCCCCTATAATTACTGGCCTAGTACCAAAATTTGAAACTAATATTACTATATTATATATATATATAAATAGGACAACAAAAGAAAGAAAGAGAGCTCGATATTATGCAAATAGAGGAATTTATCTGTAAAAATATGTGACACTTATTCAGTAGCCATGATAAAACTCGGAGTTTTATCATGGCTACTGAATAAGTGTCACATATAAATATATATATATAAACAATATATGAGTATATGCATATATATGTACATGTATGTACATACCTTCATCTACATGTACATATAGATACATAACTGGGTACATGACGTGGCAAAAGAACATGGACAAAATGATAAACAAGGTACAACAAACAAACAAGCCACATAGAAACATCTCCTTCATCAGCTGCCACCATTAAAACACCGGCGTTTCGAAGAATTAAGGCAGTA
>NC_068987.1:37092867-37097541 GCF_001194135.2 Octopus bimaculoides
ACGAAAAGAAATAGCAGCCGGAGACACGTGACCAAGGCTGTGTAAAGAGAGAGAGTAAGAGTAGCAGAGGGAAAAGAAGGGGAGGAAGTAGAATAAATGTGAGCAACGAGAGGTAGAGAGAGAGAGAGAGATAGTAGTAGTAACAGTGAGAGGCAAAGGACGAGTAACAAGAGAGAGAGAGAGAGATAGTAGTGACAGGTAGAGGCAAAGAACAGTAGAGGGAAGAATGAGAGGGGGAGATAGATATAGAGATAGAGAGAGTCGCGTTAGAAAAATAGTTAAAACTTACTGCATAAAGGTTAACGCGTGCGTTCTGTTGTGATACAAACAATATATGAGTATATGCATATATATGTACATGTATGTACATACTTTCATCTACATGTACATATAGATACATAACTTGTTTATATGCCAACAGAATGTGGTAGTCCTCTAAAGGACAATGTTACTGTTGTTTTAGCCCCATGCAAAAATCTCTTCCAGTTGGCTATTGACACACAGTTTGTGTCTGTATATAGTATTTGTAAGGGAGGTCATCACTCCCATTTCTAGCCTTACGTGATACTCACAGACCTAAATTTCTGGAAGTTATCCATCCTCAGTGTGAGACAATCATAAGCTAGTGACAAAAGTTCTCTCCACTTGCAAATACTATATATTCTTTAAGCAACACACAGTCGCTGATCTCGAATAGAGAAAAACAACTTGTTTTAAATCTGAGCGAGAGATATACAGTAACAGTACCAAATTGTAATGTTTATATGCCAACAGAATGTGGCAGTCTTCTAAAGGACAATGTTATTGTTGTTATAGCCCCAGGGAAAATCAGGAAAAACATGTTACTGCTGTTTTAGCTCCAGGAGAAACATCCAGAAACCTGGATCTGTGAGTATCATGTAAGGCTAGAGATGGGAGCGATGACCTCCCTTGCAAATACTATATACGAACACAAACTGTGTGTTGATAGCTAGCTGGAAGAGATTTTTCCTAGGGCTAAAACAACAGTAATATCATCTGTTGAAGTGATTGCAGTACAATGTGAGATGAAGTGCTTTGCTCAAGAATACAATGTACCACGTAATCTAAGAATTAAAACCACAATTTCACAATCATGAGTACAACACCCTAACCACTAGGTCACATTCTGTTGGCATATAAACATTATGATTCAGTACTGTTACTGTGTATCTCTCATTCAGTGATTTAAAACAAGTTGTTTTTATCTATATGAGATCAACAACTGTGTGTCACTTAAAGAATATATAGTATTTGCAAGTGGAGAGACCTTTCATCACTAGCTTGTGATTGTCTCACACTGAGGACAGATGACATCCAGAAACCTAGGTCTGTGAGTATTACGTAAGGCTAGAGATGGAAGCAATGACCTCCCTTGCAAATACAATATACAGACACAAACTGTGTGTTGATAGCCAGCAGGAAGAGATATTTTTCTGGGGTTAAAACAACAGTAACATTGTCCTTTAGAGGACGGCCACATTCTGTTGGCATATAAACATTATGATATATATATATGTATGTGTGTGTGTGTATATATATGCACACATATTCACACACATCTATATACACATATGCATATGTATTTAAATTTATACATTACTTTCTCTCTGACACAGTATCTGTAATTTCCAATAAGTGGGCTGGTACAAATAAATACTTCAACACTAAAGAAGAAAAGAAAAGAGGATAATTGATTAGTTAGTTACTAAATATGAAAACTATTCAAGTCAATAATAATTTACGTTGGTATAATTTAACAAATAGAAATTTCATTGATTGACAGATATTATAACAAAGAATTAATATGATTGATTGATTGATTACCAGTATTGATAGATAAGTCAATAAGTTACCGAACAACAAGTTAGAGGTTACCAGTTCATATTAACAAAAATGTCTGCTTGATCCAGGGGCCTTCTTAAATTCAAAAATGGAAGTGTTTAATTGGTGCCCTCATGAGAGAAAATTCATGTTCATATTTTGTTAGCAGCTCAACAATGCTGCTGTAGCCAATATGTTCAACTTTCAACTGTTAACTATACTTACTCTAAGTAATGGCAATTCTTTGTATTTGAGGGTCATGAAGAAGAGTGACAAGCCCTCAAGTGGCTGTGTGTGATCCTTGAAAGACAAGTTCAGGAACATTTGCGGCAAATATTCAGCCTGCGCTTGGCAGTTTTAAAGTGAGAGTCAGTTTGTGTAGTCTAGTCCCACTCTTTAGACTTAGAGGCTAGACCACAGTGGCTCAGTAGGCTAAGACAACTGTGGTGTGTAGTATGCTATATGTTTTACATTGGAGTGACCTTCACCAAGTTGAATTGCTTTACAGGACAGGTGAGCTCCACCTACCCTGGACATACTCTTAGTACCACACTATTTTAAGTTATAACAGCTCAGTAAATTAGTCTATGTTGCTGTATGTAGTTTCTAAGGTGACATAGACTATATAACTGTAAATAAATATCACAGGGTGGAATAGTTCACTATTATATATATATTGTATATAGTTTCCATGTGCCAGTGCCACATAAAATGCACTTGTGCTAGTGCCACATAAAAGCACCTGTACCTGTAGCATGTAAAAAGCACTCAGCACACTCTGTAAAGTGGTGGATATAAGGAACGGCATTCAGCCATAAGAATCATGCCAAAACAGACAGTTGGAGCCTGGCAAGCTCCTGTGAAACCATCCAACCCATGTAAACAAGGAAAATGCATGTTAAACAATGATGATAATGATGTACAGCAGGATGGTAAAACTCACTATTTTACATAGGTACCACAGGGTAGAATAGTCCATTATTGTATATAAGTTCTATAGGGTAGATTAATCTACCATTTATGTAAGTACAAAGGTTGCAATAGTATTCTTTTACAAAGGAATATCACTAAAAATAGTCCATGTAATACTATTTATATACACGGCTAGAGTACCTTATAAAGTAGATTTAGTGGTTCAGAATTAACCTGTGGTTAAACAACAACATAAGCAAGTAAAGGTACCTCTATGTAGTCATGAAACTGCTAGAAATAGCAGCTGAATTTCCCTCAAATCACATTCTGTCATCTTTATAAAAGACACATTGGATAATGTTGTCCTAGATACACTATGTCTGAAAAAAAAAATAATGTAGGATGATTTACAGCCAGGAGACCTTTGCCCATAGGCCTGCTGAATGAGTGTTGATCAAGGGCTAAAATACAGCAACAACAACAGTTATAACAACATAGTTACAGGAATTAATGCTATGCAAGATAGCATGTGGGTCATGTGTGTGTGTTGGCATGTGAATATGAGTGTGTATTCACATTTGTGCCTATGTGAATTATTTAAACTGGAAGACAGCAGCATATTTCAAAGTCAAATAGACATGACACCCCAACCAGAATTATAATCTACAGCAAACATCACTCAAGATGTTAGATGCTGATGCTACTGCTGATGATGATTATGATGTAGCGGTGGTGATGTGGTGGTGGTGGTAATGATGTAGTGGTAGAGATGGAAGTGGTGGTGGATGTATAATTGAGTGTTGAGAAGTGGAAACATTAGATATAGCATAGATGATAGTGTGAGAGATGTGTGTGTGTGTTAGTGGTTGGCGTTAGGAAGGGCATCCAGCTGTAGAAACCCTGCCAAATCAGATTGGAGCCTGGTGTAGCCATCTGGTTCACCAGTCCTCAGTCAAATCGTCGAACCCATGCTAGCATGGAATGCGGACGTTAAACGATGATGATGATGATGATGATGATATATACTATACATATATATATATATATATGTGGAGGCGCAATGGCCCAGTGGTTAGGGCAGCGGTTTTTGTGTGTTATTTTAAATGGCTTATAAACACCTTCCACGCTGCAATTGTTTATATATATATATATATATATAATATACACACACATACAGGGTGCAATGGGTAAATTGTTGCCATTTTATATTTTTAATTTTGTGCATGTGCATTGTTTGTTTTTGGTTTTGTCAACTACACAGTACAATAGGGTCAGTTGGACACCATCTGTGAGAAAAACAAAACCATGATGCAATTGACTCTGCCAGAAATTTGGAAATGATGTTCTGTACTGTTTGACATTCGTACCAGAAGCTCTAATACAAACATTTCAAAGTGTTTGGGTATCAATCTGAGGACAGTGCAATCTGAGGACAGTGCAATCTGAGGACAGTGCAATCCGAGGACATGTACTGAGAGTGATAAAAATCAAACATCCAATCAACATCATGGTGTTTGGAGTGATCACTAGTGATGGTGACGTTATGCTACCATTCATCTTCTACCTACACGGCCTCAAACTCAACATGGAGGCCCATATCAAGTGCCTGGAGGAGGTAGTGCTGCCCTTGGTCAAGAGGGTGACTGCTGGAAGACCCTATGTCTGGCAACAGGACACTGCACTATGCCACACAAGCAGGAGAACCCAGTTATGGCTGTCAGACAATTTCTGCGACCACATTACCCCTAACATCTGGCCACCTAACTCCCCAAACTGCAACCCCCTTGATTATTATGTGTGGGGTGCAGTTGAGTGAGAGACCAACAAAACTCCTTGTAACACCAAAGATGAACTGAAAGCTAAGATTATGGCAGCATTCACTAACTTAAACAAGGAGACCATCCAGAAAAGTTGCAGAAG
>NC_068987.1:37099127-37105036 GCF_001194135.2 Octopus bimaculoides
CACCACCACCACCACCACCACCACCACCACCACCACCAACAACAACAACAACAACAACAACAACAACAACAACAACAATACTACTGCTTCACTACCACATCACATACAAGTCAGTGTATAACTGATTACAAAGAGAATTAGTATACATGAAATGCTGTTGAACTATGTACCAGGAAAAAGTAGGTACCACTGATGCCATCTTACAATTCCAGAAGAACTTACCTAGAAGTAAGGTCTCATACCTGGAATTCAGCAATCTAGAGAAAGTCTTTGACAGGGTTCTACAATGTAATCTGGTTGGTGCTAAGGAAGCTAAGGGTAGATGAATGACTTGTAGAGAGGCACACTCAACAAGGTAAGAATCAGGCAATAAGTTCAACAATGAATTTAGCATGCTGGTAGAAATCCATCAAGGATAAGCCATAATAAAGAAGTTTAAAAGTGGCTGATCAAAGGTACTTTTGTATACTGATAAACTAGTTCTTATAGCCTAATCTGAAGCATATTTAATGACTAGAAGCACAATCTAGAATTGGGAGACTTCAATCTAAACTTAATTAAAGACAAAAGTTTTACTAAGTGGGAAAGATAACAAGACCCAACCATCATCAGAACCTACTGACTCACACTATGAGCAAGTATGTAGCTACCATAATGATAGACTGCACTGGATTTCATACAGTCCTCTCCTACCTTCACTCCCGCTCCCTCAGGTATCTATAGTTTATTACCATTGTCATCTTAACTATGAATTACTTGTACATACTTTTCACAGCTAACACTACTTATCCTTCAGGTAACTCATTATTAACATCCATTACACTCTTACCGCTAACACTTAGACACTATCCATTATTTGCCCTCACCCATCATCTTCTAGGATTACTGTCTCATAATACCCTACTAATTCTACTAGTATTACATCTTTTATTACATCTAGAACTGTCTTTCCCTTTTCTCCCTCTTCTTCCATACTGTCACCCCAATCATTCGGTCTCTCCTTTCATACACTTGCTCTTTCTTCTTTCCATCCTAGTTCTTCAGCAACAGCTCTTTCTTCAATGCGGTTGAAGAGAGAGCAGTAACATACAAATAACAATACTGAGCAACAAAGACACCTTTTGTTTAGCAAAGTACAAAGTAACTGCTCTAGTGCTGATACTATGATAAAATACACTCAGTCAAGTGCAACCAGCCATAGAAACAATGACAAACATTGAAGCAAGGTGTGATCTACCAAACTATCAAGGAGGACTAAAACTTCAAATAAGAACCTGTCCAGCACATGCCAGTATGGAAAGTAAATGTAAAAATGATATTGGTAATGTTGACTTATATATTATCATCATCAGTTTAACACATACTTTTCCATGTTCATATGGATCAGATGAGAATTTGTGGGGGCAGAGTTTTCTTTGGCCAGATGCCCTTACTGTTGCCAACCCTCAATTGTTTCCAGTTAATCAAACAATAACCTGAACTTGTTTACATAGACAACCGAAAACAAATGACACCATATAAATGAGCACAAATATATTTATTAAAAAATCATGCAACAAGTCAACATGTCAAAACATCAACAAGCCTGGATCAGCTTTCATGGTAAGCTGCACACAAGCAACTGTATAGACAGGAAACATGAACACACTCACACAAACATGTATTATAAACATACATACACATATATGTATATAGACACACACACACACACCGATAGATAGATAGATAGATAGATAGATAGATAGATAGATAGATAGATAGATAGATAGATAGATAGATAGATAGATATATACACACACACACACACAAGTGTATATATAGATATATATATATGTATATATATATATGTATGTGTATACACACACACACTCACACACAAACAAATGCACACATACATACAAACACAGACGAATACAAGTATATAAAAATACCATACAACATAAATTTTTGATTCATTTTAAATTATGTCCACCAATGCATATGATAGAGCTCCATATGAGAAGGAGAAACAATTTCAATTCTCCAAATCTGACATGCCATTAAGGAAGAGGACAGGCTTATTGTCTAGAGGCATCATCATCAAAACATTTGTCCAAACATATCTCCAGTAGCCAAAGGAAAGTCAAATACAAAAATAGTCAAACACATTATTATCCTAGGTAATTTGCATGAATTAACAAAAATGACTGGCCAGTGGCATATATATATGAACAACATTGACAAATGTAAGTGCATCAGATACAATACTACATAAATTCCTGATTTACGAAAATTATCTCCACCTCCAGAGAATGAGACACAATTTCCAAATGACATGAGTCTACCAAATTAACTGACAAGGCTTTGATCAATCCAGAGCTATAGAAGAAAACACTTTACTAAGGTGACCCATGATGGGATTGAACCTAAAACCATGTGGTTAGAAAATGAATTTCATAACTACAAAGTCACGCCTGCACTTTGAAGTTGTACCTGCCCCTAGCCATACCTGCGTGGTAAGAAGTTTGCTTGTCAGCCACATGGTTCCAGGTTCAACTTATTGTGTGGCATCTTAGGCAAGCATCTACTATATCCACAGGCTGACCAAAGCCTTGTGAGTGGATTTGGTAGACAGAAACTGAAAAGAAGCCCCCAAAATAGCTAAATATTGGTATCTATCTTTCCTGAATGGGGTTAGATGTGGGTTGTCTTACCTGTCTATGACTTTCTGGCATTTTAACACCTGGTGCTTTGTGGGAGTCACTGCCACCATGCTAAACCACAGCATAACAGCAAACAAACAAAACACATACATTGAGTATGTGCGGTTGATAATTTTTAAAACACTAGCACTGCTTCTAATTTATAAATGAATATGCATATATCTAAGTGTGTGTATCTTTGTGTTTGCACCCCCTCCCCAGCCACCATGCTTGACAACTGATGTTTGTTTGTCAACATCCTTGTAACTTAGCAGTTCAGTATAAGAGAACAACAGAATAAATGCCAAGTAAAAAATTATAAGTACTGAAGTCAAGTCATTTGACTAAACCCTTTCAAGGTGGTACCCCCAGCATGGCTGCAGTTCAATGACTGAAACAAGTAAAAGATAAAGAGAAATATTCTTATAATGCTTTTGCGGCCAAGTTGGGGCGCTGTTCTGAAGGATTTCTGTCAAATTGATCCCAATACTTATTTTTAAAACCTCGTACTTATTCTATCAGCTTCTTTTGCCAAAACACTAGGTTATGGGGATGTAAACGCACCAACACTGGTTGTCAAGTGGTGGTGGGAGACAAACACATAAACACTCACACACAGATATATATATATATATATATATATATATAATAATAATAATAAAAAGTGACAACATATATATACACGACAGACTTCTTTCAGTTTCCTTTTATCAAATCCACTCATAAAGCTTTGGTCAGTCAGAGGCTATAGTAGAAGTCACTTGCCACCCAGAACTATGTAGTTGGGAAGCAAACTTCTTACCACGTAGCCACACCTGTACCACTTGTAATAAATATTTTTTCATCTATTTTAAAGATCTAAAATATTGAATTGCTAAATAATGCCCACACACATGCAAATATCTACATACATAGTGTGGCTGGGTGGAGGGGGATACGGTTGTAGTGTGGATTTTGAACTGTTTCCATCTACTAAATTCCATTTACAAGATATTATTTAACCAAAGGCTACAATAGAAGGCACCTGCTCAATGAGTCACACAGCAAATTCAAAGACAGAAACACACAGGGTTACAAAATTAATTTCTCAACCCCACAGCCCTGCCTGCAGCTACATAAACAAAATATAGCAAACATACACACACAAACATACATAACACCCCTACCCCATCTCCCTCTCTTTTTCACTATCTCTCTCTCACTCCATCTCCCTCTCTCTCTACCTCTCTATCTATCTATCTATCTATCTATCTATCTATCTCTCTCCTGTAGACTGTATGTTATTTATAACCATTACCAGCAACCATATGTGGCACATAACAAAGCTGTCAGAATATTTTAGTAGAGTTAGAAATAGTTTACAAACAAATCCTGACCAATTACATTCCAATGTTTTGGAGAGTTTGGAAAAACTTCTAAAACATTTTTAGATTCTTGATATATACATTTATATACATATATATGTTTGTATGTATATTATTAATATCTTCTTTTTTCATTTTTTTTTTTTACTTATGCTTAAAAATATACTGGAATATATTACACATATTCACACATACAAACACCCACCCACATGCACATGTATGTACATATACATATATATTTAGAGAGAGAGAGGGGGAAGAGAGAGAAACTTACAATTGTCTGTTGATATGACTGCATACATGCATATATTATGTGTATGTGTAAGAGTGTGTGTACCTTTCCTGGTGAAGAATTCACAACACAACATAGATTAGTAACTAGTGACGTCAGAGTCAGAAGCTGGCAGACACAGAAATGAAAGACATGGAGAAAGAAGATATGGAAACTAAAAGATCCTGAAATTGGGAATAGATTTTAAAAAATTCTAATTGACACCTGTGACTGTAGGAAAGTAGAATTAGATACCTGTAGCCTAAGTGAAAACTCTGTGTTTCACTAAAATAACCTGCTTAAGGCTACAACTCAGATGTGTGGTTGGAGCAAAATCCCAGCTAAGCCAAAAGTAACATGGTGGCAGAACGATGTGGATGACAAGTAGTAAGCATTAAGAGACAGTGTTGGAAAAGCTGGAAAGAAGGTGGTAATAGGAAACATTTTCAAATGGCTAGAAAGGCGAACAAGTATAAGCTAAAAGTTATACTTGGCTAAGGAAGAGATTTGCAAATGTCTTGTAACATCAGGATCAGAGCCATGTGTTGTTGAAGATTGCAAGACAGCGTGTGAGAAAGGACCAAGATGCCATTGGTGAGAAAAGTATTCAGGATGATGAAAGTATATTCACCACTGATATTGAAGACAAGAAATAAGCATTGAAGTGATCTGATTGGAGATTATTGAATGTGGAAAAAGCAAGGGCTAAAGGATTATAATCTCATGCTAACCCTACAGAGGGACGAGTGGTTAAAATTAACAGCAGTGTGATAGATTAAGTAATGAAGGACATGAGAACAGGGAAAATTGAGAAGATGCTCAAAATATTTGGTGAGACAATCAAGTTATACAAGAAGGAATCAAATCCAATGTCTAGCATTATCATCATAAACTGCTACAAAAGCAGAGGAGATGCATTAAAGAGAAGGATCTATAGAGGAATCAAACTACTGAATCAGGTTATGAATATCAGAGAGAGAGTCATAGCACAACTAAGAGAGAGACTACAGAGTCCACTACAGTGTCCCCAGTTCATCCATTACATTCTGAGGCCAGATTTGGTTCTGTATTCTGAAGAGACCAAGGAAATAATCTTGATTGAGCTTACAGTCCCAGGAGAAGATGGGTGTGATCAAACCCATGAATTGAAGTATGTCAAGTACAAGAGCCTTCTGTAGAATTGCGAGAAGGGATGGACATCATGGCTTCTCCCAGTTGAAGTTGGCTATAGGGAACACTTGCCCAGTCAGGAAGAAGACTTTTTACAACCATAGGAATGAGAAGAAAGGAACGATGGGTAGCTGTGTGCAGGATAGGAGAGGCAGCTGAAAGAGCCTCTTGCTGGTCATGGAGCAAGACAAAGGAGTTAAACTGAAGGCCAGCATGAAAAAATGAGCAGTGATGTGGCCACATCCGCTGACCCACCAATGATAGAGTGTTACAATACAGGGTCGAAGCACTCGATGATCGTTGTTTACCATCTGATGACAGCAGTTCCTCCTGGCCAAAGTTCCATTCACTTATACATATATAGATACATATATACATATATATATATATATATATATATATATATATATATATATATATATA
>NC_068987.1:37105810-37107704 GCF_001194135.2 Octopus bimaculoides
TATATATATATATATATATACACATGTATATCTACATATATGTGTGTGTGCGTGTGTGTATACATATATATATATATATATATATATATATATATGTGTGTGTGTGTGTATACATATATATACATATATATATGTATGCATATATATACATATACATATGTATGCATATATATATACATATACATATATATGTACACACGTATATACACATATATGTACACACACATATATATATACATATATATGTACACAAATTATATATACACATATATACATATATATGTATATATATATGTGTGTGTGTGTGTGTGTGTGTGTGTGTGTGTGTGTGTGTGTGTGTGTGTGTGTGTGTGTATTAGGACTAAAGTCCTAATAAGTAGGAAGGTAGACAAAACACAAACCCCTTCAGGTAGATGGCCCTGCTCGATCTGAAGAAAAGGCGTAGGTAGAAACTCCATAAGATGTACCCAGTGTAAGCTATGGACACATAAGAGGTGCAGCAATATCAAAGGACAGCTAACTAGCAAGATAGTTTTTGTATGTTGCAGGTGCTCAGGAGCAATAAACACTGATAATGTGCAGAAAACAACCTTTATCACACTCCAGGGTGAAAAACTAGAAGTAGTTGATAGTTTCCACTACCTAGGGGATGGTGCACTGAAAGTGTAGCTGCTAGAATAAGAATAGTCTGGGCAAAGTTTAGAGCGCTCTTAGCTCTGCTGGTGACAAAGGGCCTCCCACTCAGAGTAAAAGGCAGACTGTATGACACATGTGTACGAACAGCCATGCTACATGGTAGTGAAACATGGGCCATGACTACTGAGACATGCGTAAGCTCGAAAGGAATGAAGCCAGTATGCTTCAATGGATGTGTAATGTCAGTGTGCATACACGACAGTGTAAGTACCTTGAGAGAAAAGTTGAACCTAAGAAGCATCAGTTGTGGTGTGCAAGAGGGATGATTGCACTAGTATGGTCATGTGGTGAGAATGGATGAGGAGAGCTGTGTGAAAAAGTGCCACACCCTAGCGGTTGAGGGTACCTGTGGAAGAGGCAGGCCCAGGAAGACCTGGGATGAGGTGGTGAAGCACGACCTCTGAGCATTAGGCCTCACAGAGGCAATGACTTCTGATCGAGACCTTTGGAAATATGCTGTGAGTGAGAACACCCGGCAAGCCAAGTGAGACCAAAATCCAAGGCCTCTGCCAGGGATGTAGCCAACCCACTTATGCGCACCTTTCCGTCATTGGACACTAAAGTCCACTTGCGAAGACCTGTTGAGGCAAGTGAAATCGAAATCGAACTAAATTGGACACTAAACTCAGCTTGCAAAGACTTGTTGCAGCAAGCAAAAGCGAAATTGTGATGGCACCACCGTTTGACCGTGATCGTTACCAGCGTCATCTTCCTGGCACTTGTGCCGCAGCATCGTGTCCCTGGCACGTGAAAAGTCATTTGCGCAAGATCGTTGCCAGTGCCGCTGGACTGGCTCCTGTGCAGGTGGCACGTAAAATACACCATTTTGAGTATGGCCATTGCCAGTACCGCCTGACTGGCCTTCATGCTGGTGGCACGTAAAAGCACCCACTACATTCTCGGAGTGTAGAAACTCTGCCAAATCAGATTGGAGCCTGGTGTAGCCATCTGGTTCACCAGTCCTCAGTCAAATTGTCCAAACCATGCTAGCATGGAAAGCGGACGTTAAACAACGATGATGATGATGATATATATATATACACACATACATACATATATATATACATACACACATATATATATACATATACACACACATATATATTTGTATACATATATTCATACATATATGCATATATATATATACATACATATACATATATATATAGACATATACATATAAATATAAATATCTATG
>NC_068987.1:37107836-37111827 GCF_001194135.2 Octopus bimaculoides
TATATATATATTGTTGTTGTTATTGGCAGTCCGTCGCTTACGACGTCGAGGGTTCCAGTTGATCCAATCAACGGAACAGCCTGCTCGTGAAATTAACGTGCAAGTGGCTCAACACTCCACAGACACGTGTACCTTTAACGTAGTTCTCGGCGATATTCAGCATGACACAGTGTGACAAGGCTGACGCTTTGAATTACAGGCACAACAGAAACAGGAAGTAAGAGTGAGAGAAAGTTGTGGTGGAAGAGTACAGCAGGGCTCGCCACCATCCCCTGCCGGAGCCTCATGGAGCTTTAGGTGTTTTCGCTCAATAAATACTCACAACGCCCGGTCTGGAAATCGAAACCGCAATCCTATGACCGCGAGTCCGCTGCCCTAACCACTGGGCCATTCGCCTCCACACACACACATATATATATATATAATTATTAATTTAAAATATAAATTACTTATTTCCGTGCTGACTACCTGATAATTATCATGAACATGATCTTTATCCTTATTTTATGAACATGTATATTTAATTATTAATTTAATAATTTAATATATGAATTGCTCATTTCCATGCTGACTACCTGATAATTATCATGAATGTGATCTCTATCCTTATTTTATGAACATACATATATATATATATATATATATATCTATATATATACGGCAATAACAAAATGGAGGGGATGAAAAGGTGGTATTCATCAACTTTTAGACATTATATTATGTCAATTTATATATATTTTTTTTTAAAGTAATTATAACAATATACATACATGTATAACATATGCTTTACATATATAAAAATACCAGTAATTATTAAAATATGTAACGTAGAACATAGAAATTACTATTCTACTTTCTGTGTCCTACGTTATATATTTTAATAATTACTGGTATTTTTATATATGTAAAGCATAATATGCTATACATGTATGTATATTGTTATAATTTTTTTTTTTTTTAAATATATAAATCGACATAATATAATGTCTAAAAGTTGATGACTACCACCTCTTGATCCCCTCCATTTTCTTATTGCCATATAAATTAAGGGTAAAACAACTTTCAACCCTCACCTATTTATTACATTCAGTAGTGTAATTGCCATGCAATGAAAAAACACTTGTGTATTAATAATTGGGTACTCTACCAGCTGTATATTGAATAGATATTATCCCTTAGTTGGTTGGATTCACAACCTCTAATTCTTTTGGAATTATACATATATATATATATATATATATATATATAAGAAATTAAAGAACAAAAATGCACACACTTTACATAGCTTTAATATCATTTTTAATATATCTTATTTTGTGTTTCTCAACCAGTTTCGCTTTTGCTAATCATGACATTAACATTTATTTAAATGCATATTTTCTTAAGAAAAATTTGTTTTGTCCATGTGTGTGTGGCGTTTATGAATGAATGATTCAACAAGTAGTTAAATCTAAGGGGAGGTAATCGGTTATCATTATTATTGTGGACAAGGGAGATAATTGTTCCTCTTTCAGCATAGGAGTGTCCGCAACCTGAGCATTTTATTACATAAATTAGATTCTCAGAGGCATAAGTGAAGTTGGTTTTAATTGTGAATCTCTCTTCTTGTTTGAAAAGGAAATCCAAGCCTTCAAGTAGGTTGGAGCATCCACATTTTTTAACCATTGGTTTTGTGGTTGTTGTGTAAAGCTTCACACTTGTTAGAAGTCTCTTTAGCGATTTGTGTTGCTTTTTGCATTTGATGAATTTATATGCTTTCAGGATGTTGTTCATTTTTGGGTCTCTAGTTAGTAAAAGAAGATTTTGCACAGTAGTGTTGTATGCCTCATTGTTTCTAAGGTTGTGTGTTGATATATACAGTAGTGTTTTGAGATGAGGTGTGACGTTATGTTTTGTTGTCCTGAGTGTTTTTATGTCCAATTTCTTGGCATGCTTAAGTGAGGGTGGATATTGTCTTTCAGTCAGTGTTGTTCTGAGGTCTTGAAGACGAAGGTCGTGAGTAGTTCTATCAGACACTATTGTGCAAGTCCTTTTTGCCAAATTAAAGGGGATACTTATTTTGATGTGTTTCAGGTAGCATGAGCTAAAAAGGAGATATTGCTTCGAGTCCATTGGTTTATAATAGATGTTACTTGTAATTTGGTTGTTGACTTTTTTTTAACATAATATCCGAAAATGGGAGCTGCTCTTTACTGTATTCTAGTGAATTGAATGTTACTGTTCATATCATTTATTGTTGATTTGAATTCCAAAATTTTATCTCCTTCCAAATGATAAAAGAGTCATCCAAGTTGTTTCTTTGCCAGTTTTCTCTTATGTAATGGTGAAATGGATAACCATATTTTTGCAGTGTCACTTCATATATGGTGAATTCAAAATAACCCATTATCAGTTTCGCAAGAACAAGGGCTGCTTTTGTTCCCATCACATTTCCACATATTTTTATGATAGTTGATGACATCAAATAGGAAATAATTGTTCTCAAGTATAAATTTTAAAGATTCAATAATAAAGATATGATTTATGTGTTCCAGAAGTACTTCGGGATACTTTTCCAACCAGAATTTAATTGCTTTTATTCCATAGTCATGTTGTACGTTGGTGTAAAGATTGATAACATCGAAGGAAACTAATAATGCCTCTTCATTAATTCTTTTTGGTAGGTGCTCTAGCATGTCTAAATCATCTCTAATGAAACTTTTGATGTGTGTGTGGGTGTGTCATCATCATCATCATCGTTTAACGTCTGCTTTCCATGCTAGCATGGGTTGGACGATTTGACTGAGGACTGGTGAAACCAGATGGCTACACCAGGCTCCAATCTGATTTGGCAGAGTTTCTACAGCTGGATGCCCTTCCTAACGCCAACCACTCAGAGAGTGTAGAGGGTGCTTTTACGTGTCACCCACACGAAGGCCAGTCAGGCAGTACTGGCAACAGCCACACTCAAAATGGTGTATTTTATGTGCCAACCGCACAAGAGCCAGTCCAGGGGCACTGGCAACGATCTCGCTTGAAAATCCTACAAAGGCCAGTCAGGCGGTACTGGCAACGGCCACGCTCAAAATGGTGTATTTTATGTGCCACCTGCACAAGAGCCAGTCCAGAGGCACTGGCAACGATCTCGCTCGAAAATCCTTACACATGTCATGGGCTAGGCGACGCTGGGCACAGGTGCTATCCTGATTTCGCTTGCCCCAATAAGTCTTTGCAAGCTGAGTTTCGTGTTCAATGAAGGAGACGACGTTGGCACGGGGGGTGTGTATAAAATAGTGCAAAACAAGAGGATTGTTTTTCAGTAAAATAAAGCAGCATACAGTTAAAACATAAAAATAAATATAGAATAGTGGTAGAACAATGCACCAATATTTACTGGAAATAGCAGTTGATAATATACAACGCTATAATGAGGCTTCACTGTCTATATATACTGTCAAATTTGTGAAACTTTATTATAGTGTTGTATATTATCAACTGCTTTTAAATATTCATGCATTGTTGTACCACTATTCTGTATTTGTGTACATATATATATATATATATATATATTTAGAAAAATATATACATACACACATATATATGCATACATATATATCTACATATAAACATATATATATACATATACACATATATATATATATACATATACATATATATATATATATATATATACACATACATTTACATATATATATATATACACATACATTTGCATATATATACATATATATATACATATACATTTACACACACACATATATATATATATCATCATCATCGTTTAACGTCCGCTTTCCATGCTAGCATGGGTTGGACGATTCGACTGAGGACTGGTGAAACCGGATGGCAACACCAGGCTCCAGTCTAATTTGGCAGAGTTTCTACAGCTGGATGCCCTTCCTAATGCCAACCACTCAGAGAGTGTAGTGGGTGCTTTTACGTGTCACCCGCACGAAAACGGCCACGCTCGAAATGGTGTCTTTTATGTGCC
>NC_068987.1:37113673-37115980 GCF_001194135.2 Octopus bimaculoides
TATATATATATATATATATGTATATATATATACACACACACACACATATGGCTTGGAATTAACTAAAGATAAACTTCGTACAGATGGTACTCAAACCCTATCCAGCCTAAATTTCTATAGGTCGACTGGAAGTCATTTGAAAAACAGATACTCCAGCAGCAGTGGTCTAAAATCCTCTCTATGCAAGACATAGATATGAAACTGAATACATTTATGTCAATAACGCGAGCCTTATGCATTAAATATGTCCCAGAAAATGGAGCCAATACATGCAAAAGCATCATTCCCCAAAGCAGGAGAATACTCATGTGGAGAAGAATAAAGGTCTCGAATTGTTCAAGCAAGCACCTTAATGACAGAGTGAAATCCAATCTGACAGAGGAACTCTTTGAGATAGAAAATAAACCCAAAATCTCCCATGAAAGAGAAAGAGAAGCAAGAGAAACCTGGGCAGTCGAAAAATATAAAAAGAAATCCTAAAGCCTTCTACATGTTGGCAAAGGAGTCTGCCTCAGTACGCTATAAGATACGGCCACTATTTGGTAAAAACAGCTCACTAACTGGAGACCTGGTGAAGATAAGTGAAGCAGTAAATAAACAATTCCGAAGTATTCTCACTTCTCCACTGGAAAATATGCAAATAAACAAGCTGAAGCAGTTTCCCAATATAATGAATCTATTCAGAAAAGAGGTAACCCTCGATTATATCAAGATAACAGAAAAGGATGTAATATTGGCCATTGATGAGATGAGATCAAACTCAGCAACAGGCCCAGATGGATTCCAGGCTGTTCTCTTAAAATCATGAATGAAAAATTAAACTTTATATAACTTAAATCATAATAAAACAATTAACTATATTGTAAACATTTTATTGAATGTTAAAGTTTAAGTAATTATAGATTCTAAAGAATAAGACTAAGAAACAATATAAACTAACACAAATATTATATGCAAATCTAATCTTAACGAATCATTCATTTAAAATACAATTTAAACGAAGTTTTAGGTTAAACTAAAATTATAATCGTAAAATATAAACTAACAAAAATTAATTTATATAAAAGCAATTATATCACCATTAAATAAAGGAAAAAAAAGGAAAAAACATTTAACAAAATTATTGAAAAGAAATACAAAATTTATCTAATCGAAACTTTAGTTTAAATAAAATTATAAATGTTGTACTATTGACTTAACCTTAATTAGAATATAAACTAATAGTCAAAGAAATTATTTAAAAAAACTACTTATTTATCCCACAAATCAAAAAGAAATATTAAACAGTATTATTGGAAAAAATCAACCAAGTGTTAAATAATGTATCGATTAACATTAAATATCAATTAAATTAAAATACATATTTTTTCAAATAATGATAGAAAACCATTAACAATATTAATAAAGATAGAAACAATACTTATCTCAATGATGCTATAGTTTAAACTTAGTCGAGCAAATCGACCCCAGGACTTATTCTTTGTAAGCCTAGTACTTATTCTATCGGTCTATTTTGCCGAACCGCTAAGTTACAAGGACGTAAACACACCAGCATTAGTTGTCAAGCAATGTTGGGGGGACAAACACACACATATATATACATATACATATATAGTCAGTTGAGATGTGTTCTGTTAAGAATGTATAAGAGTACAAATACAGCTCATTATCGAAACCTCATCACGTCATTCCGAAAAATAAATAGACAGCACACAACCTCGCTGGTAGACCTCATATGGGGACTGAAAGAATCAAAAATTAAATACCAAATAGAATGGTCAAAAATATAAAACACACATCCATGTACTTCACTATCCGGCAAATGTGACATTTACCTTGAGGAAGAACTGAGTATTCTACTGAGTAATGAAAATATAGTGAATAAACATGATGAGACAATTCCAAGATGTAACCACCATGCCGAATATGCATTTTCCAGATGGAACAGTGTATAAATTATGATTATTATTATTCTATCTCACTAAACCCATTTTTTATCGCCTTCACGTATGTATAGGAGTGTGTATTTATGATATAGCGTTCAACGATATAACTATGTAGATATAACAATGTACATGAAAATGTGTAGATAAATATATAAGCGTCTATGTATAGATGTGAATGTATTTATTGATATGTAGGTGAGTATATGTATGCGGGTGTGCATCTGAATATATACTCTTTTACTATTTTACTTGTTTCAGTTATTTGACTGTGGCCATGCTGGAGCACCGCCTTTAGTCGAGCAAATCAACCCCAGGACTTATTCTTTGTAAGCCTAGTACTTATTCTATCGGTCTCTTTTGC